>NC_053394.1:140093136-140296639 GCF_905171765.1 Bufo bufo
TGCTGTGTGCCCGTACAGCAGTTTACGACCACATATGGGGTGTTTCTGTAAACTACAGAATCAGGGCCATAAATAATGAGTTTTGTTTGGCTGTTAACCCTTGCTTTGTAACTGGAAAAAAATATTAAAATGGAAAATCTGCCAAAAAAGTGAAAATTTGAAATTGTATCTCTATTTTCCATTAAATCTTGTGCAACACCTAAAGGGTTAACAAAGTTTGTAAAATCAGTTTTGAATACCTTGAGGGGTGTAGTTTCTTAGATGCGGTCACTTTTATGGAGTTTCTACTCTAGGGGTGCATCAGGGGGGCTTCAAATGGGACATGGTGTCAAAAAAACCAGTCCAGCAAAATCTGCCTTCCAAAAACCGTATGGCATTCCTTTCCTTCTGCGCCCTGTCGTGTGCCCGTACAGCGGTTTACGAACATATATGGGGTGTTTCTGTAAACTACAGAATCAGGGCCACAAATAATGAGTTTTGTTTGGCTGTTAACCCTTGCTTTGTAACTGGAAAAAAAATATTAAAATGGAAAATCTGCCAAAAAAGTGAAATTTTGAAATTGTATCTCTATTTTCCATTAAATCTTGTGCAACACCTAAAGGGTTAACAAAGTTTATAAAATCAGTTTTGAATACCTTGAGGGGTGTAGTTTCTTAGATGGGGTCACTTTTATGGAGTTTCTACTCTAGGGGTGCATCAGGGGGGCTTCAAATGGGACATGGTGTCAAAAAAACAGTCCAGCAAAATCTGGCTTCCAAAAACCATACGGCGCACCTTTCCCTCTACGCCCTACTGTGTGCCCGTACAGTAGTTTACGGCCACATATGGGGTGTTTCTGTAAACGGCAGAGTCAGGGCAATAAAGATACAGTCTTGTTTGGCTGTTAACCCTTGCTTTGTTAGTGGAAAAAATGGGTTAAAATGGAAAATTAGGCAAAAAAATGAAATTCTCAAATTTCATCCCCATTTGCCAATAACTCTTGTGCAACACCTAAAGGGTTAACAAAGTTTGTAAAATCAGTTTTGAATACCTTGAGGGGTGTAGTTTCTTAGATGGGGTCACTTTTATGGAGTTTCTACTCTAGGGGTGCATCAGGGGGCTTCAAATGGGACATGGTGTCAAAAAAAAAGTCCAGCAAAATCAGCCCTCCAAAAACCAAACGGCGCACCTTTCACTCTACGCCCCGCTGTGTGGCCGTACAGTAGTTTACGGCCACATATGGGGTGTTTCTGTAAACGGCAGAGTCAGGGCAATAAAGATACAGTCTTGTTTAGCTGTTAACCCTTGATTTGTTAGTGGAAAAAATGGGTTAAAATGGAAAATTAGGCAAAAAAATGAAATTCTCAAATTTCATCCCCATTTGCCAATAACTCTTGTGCAATACCTAAAGGGTTAACGAAGTTTGTAAAATCAGTTTTGAATACCTTGAGGGGTGTAGTTTATAGAATGGGGTCATTTTTGGGCGTTTTCTATTATGTAAGCCTCGCAAAGTGACTTCAGACCTGTAGTGGTCCCTAAAAATTTGGTTTTTGTAAATTTCTGAAAAATTTCAAGATTTGCTTCTAAACTTCTAAGCCTTGTAACATCCCCAAAAAATAAAATATCAATCCCAAAATGCTACAAACATGAAGTAGACATATGGGGAATGTAAAGTCATCACAATTTTTGGGGGTATTACTATGTATTACAGAAGTAGAGAAACTGAAACTTTGAAATTTGCCAATTTTTCTAAATTTTTGGTAAATATGGTATTTTTTTATGCAAAAAAATTAACTTTTTTGACCCAATTTTAGCAGTGTCATGAAGTACAATATGTGACGAAAAAACAATCTCAGAACGGCCTGGATAAGTCAAAGCGTTTTAAAGTTATCAGCACTTAAAGTGACACTGGTCAGATTTGCAAAAAATGGCCAAGTCCTTAAGGTGAAATAGGGCTGAGTCCTTAAGGGGTTAAAGGGGCGGTCACTTTGAAAGTCACTGTTAAAGGGGAGGTCACTGTGAAAGTCACAGTTAAAGGGGCGGTCACTGTGAAAGTCAGAGTTAAAGGGGAGGTCACTGTGAAAGTCACAGTGAAAGGGGCGGTTACTATGAAAGTCACTTTTAAAGGGACGGGCACTGTGGAGGTCTCTGTTAAGGGGTAGGCATTGTGGAAGTCACTGTTAAAGGGGCGGCCACTATGAAGGTCGCTGTTAAAGCGGTGGTCAATGCTAAAGGGGTGGTCACTGTTAATGGGGCAGGCACTGTGAAGGTCATTGTTAAAGGGGCGGCCACGGTGGAGGTCATTGTTAAAGAGGCGTGTACTGTAGAGGTCATTGTTATGGGGGAAACTGTCGATATCTTTATACGACACACGGAAACATAAAATAAAATAGATGAGATATACCCGTGCGAAGCTGGGTCCTTCTGCTTGTAGTTTATATTGATAAATGCTTTGTGCCCCCTTATAGAGTGATACATGTTCTGTGCCCCCTTATATAGTGATACATGCTCTGTGCCCACATTCTCTTTGTTCCATGCCTTGTGTTTCCATATACAGTGCACACACTGTATAATACTCTCCTTTCTGCAATCTGATTAGGTTATATAGCGATGCCAACGTGAAGTCTTCAGGCCAGGCTAGCATCTGCTGAATGTCAAAGGCAGTCTGCATCACAACAGAGTACCGAATGGCAGGGCAGGGAACCAGTAGATCCCTTGTCCTGACACTCTGAGGTGAATGCTCAATTATGACTGCTGGTATCCAGGGAAACAGGGGAGGGGGTACCACCTTTAACTCACCCTTGGCCCCTTTACCCAACCTTGACCCATAACAAAAGACACCGACAACTGTATCATTTTATTGCTGGGTGGTGATCGGCCACAGCTTCTTTATTAAAGCGGCAAACCTTAATAAACCATAATATCGGAGCGGTATGCCAAAGGCTGGACTCCCAGCTGGCAAGTTAAACTGTAATCATCAGAGCGGTGTGCCAACCGCTGGACTCCCAGCGGGCAGTTACGGCATCTGCTACAACCATATCTCCGCTGTACTCAAATGCCGCCACGGAGGAGACCCGTTCTCCCAACGGGGCTCCGACCACCACCCAGCAGTCCCGAGTCTGTTTTAGCTCTCATACAGGCCAGAAAAGGAATTGTCCAAATTAATACCCAAGAAGAAGACACCATCAGGTCCCATTAAAAACCAAGGGCAATAAGACCCGTGATGAGAACATAGTCCAACCACTTTTCAAATCACTAGTCAGACCAGTACTGTGTACAGTTCCGTTTTCTGTGAACAAGGCAGACATAGCAGAGCTGGAGAGGGTTCAGAGGAGGGCAACTAAAGTAATGACTGGAATGAGGGAACTACAGTACCCTGGAAGATCAGCAAATTAAGGGTTATTCAATGTAGAAAAAGACGACTGAGGGAAGATCTAATAACTATAACAGGGGGCAGTACAGAGATCTCTCCCATCATCCATTTATCCCCAGGACTGTGAAAGAGGAACACTCACTGTGTCTGGAGGTAAGAATGCTTTTTTCACAACATAGAAGAGGATTCTTTACGGCAAGAGCAGTGAGACTATGGAACTCCCTGCTTGAGGAGGTGGTGATGGTGAGTTCACCCAAAAATTCAAGAGGGGCCTGGATGTATTTCCGGAGTGTAATAATATACAGGCTATAGCTACTAGAGAGGGGTCGTTGATCCAGAGGACTGTAACCACTACACTATATACAGTCAGGTCCATAAATATTGGGACATCGACTCAATTCTAACATTTTTGGCTCTATACACCACCACAATGGATTTGAAATGAAACAAACAAGATGTGCTTTAACTGCAGACTGTCAGCTTTAATTTGAGGGTATTTACATCCAAATCAGGTGAACGGTGTAGGAATTACAATAGTTTGCATATGTGCCTCCCACTTGTTAAGGGACCAAAAGTAATGGGACATAATAATGATCATAACTCAAACTTTCACTTTTTAATACTTGGTTGCAAATCGTTTGCAGTCAATTACAGCCTGAAGTCTGGAACGCATAGACATCACCAGACGCTGGGTTTAATCCCTGGTGATGATCTGTCAGACCTCTACTGCAACTGTCTTCAGTTCCTGCTTGTTCTTGGGGCATTTTCCCTTCAGTTTTGTCTTCAGCAAGTGAAATGCATGCTCAATCGGATTCAGGTCAGGTGATTGACTTGGCCATTGCATAACATTCCACTTCTTTCCCTTAAAAAACTTTTTGGTTGCTTTTGCAGTATGCTTTGGGTCATTGTCCATCTGCACTGTGAAGCGCCGTCCAATGAGTTCTGAAGCATTTGAGCAAATAATATTGCCCGAAACACTTCAGAATTCATCCTGCTGCTTTTGTCAGCAGTCACATCATCAATAAATACAAGAGAACCAGTTCCATTGGCAGCCATACATGCCCATGCCATGACACTATCACCACCATGCTTCACTGATGAGGTGGTATGCTTAGGATCATGAGCAGTTCCTTTCCTTCTCCATACTCTTCTCTTCCCATCACTCTGGTACAAGTTGATCTTGGTCTTATCTGTCCATAGGATTTTGTTCCAGAACTGTGAAGGCTTTTTTAGATGTCGTTTGGCAAACTCTAATCTGGCCTTCCTGTTTTTGAGGGTCACCAATGGTTTACATCTTGTGGTGAACCCTCTGTATTCACTCTGGTGAAGTCTTCTCTTGCTTGTTGACTTTGACACACATACACCTACCTCCTGGGGAGTGTTCTTGATCTGGCCGACTGTTGTGAAGGGTGTTTTCTTCACCAGGGAAAGAATTCTTCGGTCATCCACCACAGTTCTTTTCCGTGGTCTCCCGGGTCTTTTGGTGTTGCTGAGCTCACCAGTGCATTCCTTCTTTTTAAGAATGTTCCAAACAGTTGTTTTGGCCACGCCTAATGTTTTTGCTATCTCTCTGATGGGTTTGTTTTGTTTCTTCAGCCTAATGATGGCTTGCTTCACTGATAGTGACAGCTCTTTGAATCTCATCTTGAGAGTTGACAGCAACAGATTCCAAATGCAAATAGCACACTTGAAATGAACTCTGGACCTTTTATCTGCTCATTGTAATTGGGATAATGAGGGAATAACACACACCTGGCCATGGAACAGCTGAGAAGCCAATTGTCCAATTGTCCCTTATCAAGTGGGAGGCACATATGCAAACTGTTGTAATTCCTACACCGTTCAACTGATTTGGATGTAAATACCCCCAAATTAAAGCTGACAGTCTGCAGTTAAAGCACATCTTGTTAGTTTCATTTCAAATCCATTGTGGTGGTGTATAGAGCCAAAAATGTTAGAATTGTGTCGATGTTCCAATATTTATGGACCTGACTGTAGCTGCATCTTACCGATAACAGTGCCGAACTCCCGCCCCTTGATCTCTACCTTTGTATTATATTTATAACGCCTTCCATATATGGCCCAGAACAACCCACCCGGGAGATAACCACCAACTACCCTACTACCAACTTCCTGTAGAAGAAAGGGATAATCATATGTCAGGACACATGAGGTCCAGAGCTCTGGAATAGACAAAGGGGCATTACCACAGCGAGGGTCACCAGCACCACCACGTCTCCGGCGGAAGTCTATACCAACCACCTCCAGAAGAAGTTATGACCACCTGAATTCCTGGACCCTTTCCAAAAGACTTCCACCACTCGAAAAAACCAAAGAGCACTCACCGGGCCTGTGTTCCTCTCTCCGTACCGCACAGAAGATATATGAAAGGCCAACCATCGAACCGCGGAACGGAACGAATCTGAAAAAGAAAAAGAATTAGCCCGAGCCTCAACACACAAAAGAGGATCGTATAACTAGCCACAAAATAGTTATATTTCATCCAAAAGGTTTTTTCTTTTTTCTTATTAATTTTTTCTTTTTAAATTTTTTTTTTTTTATAAAAAAGACCAAGGTAAATTGTCAAACCAACCTAAAGGGAAAAACAATTGGAGCCCCACCATGCGTGAAGTCATTACCGAATACCAAATGAACCGACCAGCCAGACCAAAACCAGGCGGAGGGGAGGTACACACCTCTTTATATTAACTGGATTGACATGTATAGACGGACCCCAATCCCGAGTACTATTACCCCATACAAAAATTCTGGAATAACAACCCTCCGCGCAGTGCGGCCTTGAATGAAGAGACAAACAGCTTGGAGAAAATATCAATAATCCAGAACAGAAGGCTGAAGGAGACGGGACATGGCTATCCAGACTAAATACTCCCTAACTAAACCCGTATCGACTACCGTACAATGAAACGATACACATGCAAAGTAATGCTTGGAGGGTCACCATGCCGACCTGTGAAGTCAGTGGGTCTGACCCGCATCAAAACCTAGATTTGAACGGGGAATGAAAGGCTGCCGTTTTACTGTGTAACTCCATGAATTGAGTTTGTATCAAGGCTCTACCCTGAGCGATGTCTACAAACGGACCTGGTTATCCGCTCCTGACTTACCAGCTAGTTATACCTGCGACTACTGATTTCGCCATATTCACTAAACAAGGGGCAGCCCTGCTTTGTACAAACCATGCGCCACCAGAATACTAATACCGCCCTCATGGCAACCAACCCAGCTGGACTAGAATAAAGTCTCTTGTACTGCTAACATTGAAAGCCTGAAAGGTGTTTTGAACCCATGAACACTACATGCAAAGCAAGTGTCTTATCACTGAGCTATAGCTTTAAACTGCACATCTCCCTTGGATTCAACCCTACTGGATCCCACCGCACTGTAACTCCTGTAACACTGGACATGAGGCAAGTGCATCACCACCAAGTTGCCAGCCTGCATAGACATGTTAGAAGCTCAGCAGAAGTGGCAGTTATCAACCATACCAACAGAACCTTGGGCCGGCGGACCAGTACCGTAGACTGCAGAAAGAGAAAACCGTAATTGCGGCTGTGACGATATGAACTCACAACCATTTACATTAAAAGGAAGGTCCATAGTCACAGGCTATAGAGCTGAATGCTAGAGGAATTACTACTACTACGCCTTGCCTCCATACATATGAACTGACCATGTCCTATATGTAATTGTTGAAAGGCTAAATAGAAAACTTTTTAAATTATTTTTATTTGTATTTTTTTTACATACACACGGCCTAGTGCCCGCAGATAGGAGCATAACAGGCAGTACTACTTTACACATGAAAGCACCCGAATATACCGTTCCCTTATACTCTCCTATGTTCATTATTTTTTATTTTTTTATTTAATTTATTTATATATATATTATTATTTTGTTTTTTATATATATATATATATATATATATATTTTTTTTTTTTTATTATTATTTTTTTTATACTTTACAACTGCTGCATAAAAGGAGAAATACGATCCAGTTAGGAGAAGGAAGCTCCTACACTCCAAGCTGTAAGGGAAAACGGGAGGACACCCAGAAGGACTGAGCTTTACCTAAAACCAGCTGCAAGAAGACCTGCCGAAAGACTGGTGGGACCAAGAACCGTTACATGGATCGTGTGGGGTATCGCATAGACAAAATAAAGAAACTGGCGACTAACGTACGACCTATTCTGAACTCAACAAGATTTCTACACCATACAAATTAATTACTCATTCCACTACTTCTGACGACCACCGTAGGAATCCCTTTAAAGGGTGGGAAGTCGTGCTTACATGCCAGGGAGCAACAGACGTCCCGAAACCGACACTGACAGAGGGGCTTTGTCGCTTTCTGTGTTTGTTTATTATTTATTCTACTATTTAATTAAAAAAATTATTTTTATTTTTTGTTGACGTATAGTCTGGGAAAACCTCTTCTATAGGATATGAAAACCCCAAGTGCTAAACCCGCAGTTGCACAAGCTCATGTAAACTATGGCTGGGGAACCTCCCAGCTCCAAACCTGTACACAACTAACCTAAACCAAAGGAGTTTTAAACCCAGAAATGCTACCCATGAAGCTATTGCAGTACCACGGAGCTACCAGCTCGCTGAAGGGGCGGGGGACCCGGTATCTAAAAGTGGCCATAGTAATGATTCTAAATCTGCACAAGACCTCCCACCCCCCACCGCATTAGTACTCACCAGTCGTAGGAAGAACGGCACCGCCCAAGGAGCGGGTACAGGAATTCCATCCTGGTGGGCCGCTGCAGTGACCAGGCTAAGAACCCTGTATTGATGGTCAGGCACCAGCCTCTTACAGTTCTCAATCGCAACATCAGACCAGGCTCCTCAGATGCGCCTGACATTCTGTCCGAAGACGATGGTAAGCGCCATCTGGAGGATCTGGAGCGCCTACTGCGCCATGCCTCCTGACCACCTGCGAGGAGGATAAAAAACAGAGAGCTTCCTGCGCCTGCGTGACCCGTGGGGGAGGGGGGGGGTTGCAAAATGGGCTCCAAATGAGACCCAGAGAGCCCCAATGGTACTGATCGCAGAAGCAGGGACAGCAGGAACACCCCTTCGAGGCAAGCCTATAGGCGCGGGTGCAATGCAATCAGGCATGGCGAGAAAAAAGGGGGAAGGGGAGGTGCCAAAACATGCTCCAACAGAGACCTCGATCACCCCACAGTACTAGAGGGGCACTGACCACAGAAGCAGGGGCGGTAGTAACTCCCCTTTGAGGCAATATTATTTTAGTGGTAACATTGTAATCCGGGACAGAGAAGGGAGGGGGGGTAGGGGGATGCCAGGGGTGGGCAAAGAGCTCTCCCGGGGCCTTAGAGTAACAAACGAACCTGCCTGCCAAGCGGCGCCCGTTGCGAGCGCCCTGTAAGCGCTGCAGGGGAAGGGGGCGGGGCCTGCTTGAAGCATTGACCCCCTCATGCTGCCCCACATTAGCAGGGGGGGCACAATAGGCTACAATGGAGGTGGTGAGGAGTGGGGTGGATTTCATCAAGGAGTGAAGAGCTGTCTCGTGCCCCTTCCCCCCCCCCCCTCATGTCTAACAATCCTGACTGGCATGCGCTGCCCAACACCCACGTACCAGACGTGCTGCAGGGGAGGGGCGGAGCCCCGGAACAGCGCTGCAAAACTTCCCTAGGCTGGGCCGAAAAAATGGCACGCATTCCGCTCTAGACATGCCGGAGGAAGCGGGCAGCTGGGGGATTATGACCAAGTCGGGCGGGGGGACGGGTACGCCTAGCAGACCGCCGGCCCCCAGCTGAAGCTGCATATGTAACATCCCAGAGTATGTCACTAAACTCTTTCTCCCCGCTACATCATGTCAGGTGTATGTGTATATGTATATTGTCATCTTGTGTAGTCTAACAGTGCATTTTCTCATTATATGTATTTTCCAGGCCTGTATAATGTATTTGCTGTAATTTCCATGTAAAGCAGCAGGTGGCAGCAATATGTTCAGCAGACCATAGCCAGTTTAGTATATCTAGACTGGAATAGTTCATTCCAGTCTAGCTCCCCCCTCTTTGAGGAGGTGTGAAATGTTCCCACATCCTACCTCATGGGGAGGTTAGTTTTAGTGTGTACCAGCCCCCTGCTTGGGGTAGGCTGTGTTGGTAGGAGCTCCCAGAAACAGGGATCCCAACCTAGGATACAGCCTCGGCTGAGGGCAAGGATCACATCTACCTCAGCTGGTGACAAGCAAGCAGCATCTCCAGAACTACAGATCTCCAGGAAAACAACCATCCCCTGCGAGCGGTCCTGTGAGTACTTATCCAGAGTCCAGGAGAAGCCAAATACCTCCTCAGCTAGTCAGGCCCATACCAAGCAGACTACAGACAGAGCAGAAGATAGATACCTGCCAGATTTACTAGGCATATGACAAGAAGCAGAATACATATTGATTCCTGCCACATATTGCCAATACCTGCTGGGACCCAAGACCTATGCCGTAACTCGTATGGATTAAAGCGGCCATTAAGTAAAGACAAGTTGGATTATATCTCAAGTCTGGACCTCAATTACTCCTACTAACAACACTCATTTTATTGCAAGTGAGCCGGGATCCAGGAGTCCAGCCGTACCAAGGTAGGAGACACCGTTGACACAATACCTACTACACAGAGACATTATCTCTCTCTGGCATTCCTCACCTGGTACGTGAGTTATTACATCTTAAAGGGCCCTGCTACAGTACCTGCGCAAGCTGCAATTGGCGTCACGAACTAAAAACTATTAATATTGCGCCAGTTTGCATTTGTCCCAATCCGGCTTAATGCATATTTTGGCATCACTGTGAACAGGATCGGATTGAATTGTGTGCCATCCCTGTCCAACAGAACCGGATCCAATTGTGTGTTAAAACGGACCGGATCGCATTCTCACAGTATTGCAAGGAGGATTGTGCAAAAACCGTTGGAAATTGACTTTATTACTTTCATTGCGACCCAGAGAACGCTGCATTGTGTGCGGCAGCACTGCAAGGGTTAATAGGCCATGTTTCCCTCATGGCGCAGCAGCTCTATGACTTTCAAGATGGCGAAGATAGTGAATACACGCCTCTTCAAGAAGTTATTGTCACCGAACCCAAGAGATGGGAAGAGATAGAAACACCCCCTCAAGAGCGCGAAACTGCCGAATACGCCCCCCAGAAACGGGAAAAATTAGTAACTCCCCCTCAAGAGCGCGAAGATGCCGAATACGCCCCCCTGGGAGCGGGAAAATTAGAGACTGCCCCCAGTGAACTTTCTATTGTGAGCCGAGGGGATAAAGACTCCACCCTCTGGGCTACACCCTTAGAACTAGCAGTCTGTTGGATTGAAAAGGTGGTCAAGGTGGCGTTCCCCCAACCCCGGTGGAACCAGATGTCTTTTGATGGAGAACCGGTCTATGAGGAGCACCCACCGGAGATCCAGGTCTCCCAAGTAGTAAAGAAGAGTGGGCCCTCTATGTCTGCTACCATCCCGGAGGCTGTGGATTCCTCCCTGGGCAAGAAGTCAGTGCCGCCTACCTTATCCAGCATCCCGGAGGTCCCAGAAGAGGCTGCCTCGGAAGTCCCGGTTCCTGAAATAAAGAGCCCGGACCTCATCCAGTTCCTGGAGGCTGTGGATCCCTCCGCCTTGTCAAGCGCCCCCGCGGAAGACGACGTACCAGCAAAGATGGAAGTCGACGTCACGCCTGTTCCCGCGGAGGACGCCGCTGACGCAGTAATCCCCGCCATTGACAAGCCGGTGTTCGAGACAAAGATGGCACCCCAGATGGCAACCAGGAGGCACCGGAACCGGCCGCAACTAAAGGTAGGAGCTGTCACGCTCACTGAGGCCCCGGCCCGGTCCGTGTCCGCCCCTGCACCGCGTCCTGAGACCCCAGCACCTGTCACCAGGCCTAGGCCTGCACCGCGACAGTCACCTACTGGTGCGGCGGAGGCGGCCAGTGTATCCACTCCGCCGCCCAGCTACAGCCAGCTCAAGAGCCTGAACCCCGAAGTACCCCATGAGATTACAGCGTTTTCCCAGACGGCATGGGAGTATAAGTCGGCTGTTGAAGAGTGGGTGACACAAGTATTTGATGACCCCCAGCCGGGAGATCCCACCTTAATCAGGCGTACCGTGACTGTGCTGTAGTTTTCTGTGGAACGGGGAGTCGGGTTCCTGCAGGACAATTACTCCGGTACAGAAGTGTTTGTGGGCCGTCGCTCGGTCAAGAGACACTATCTGCCACAGGCCCGGCACAACTTATACGTGGGAGACCAGGTAGAATACACTCCCATGCGATCCATCCAGGGACCGTTTGCTGTGGGTGTATCCCTGCTGGACAAACCGCTCAACCCTGCCGTTGTCCCAGAGACCTGGCAGGAAGATCCAGGCTCTCCGGGCAAAGTGAGAGGCCTCCAGGAAACACCGGATGGCCGTTTGAAATTTAAGGAACAACCCCAACCAGAGCCAGCACCTTTCATCCCAGATTTGGCAGCGCCACCAACCCTGAGGGTCGGACAGATCAACAACTCTGTCCTTACCTTTAATCCTAAGGTGCAGTCTGTTGTGCCTTTTCATAGGTAAATGCATTGATATCCAATTCATTATTGTCAAAATGGATGTTCATTGCCTTTAAGAGCCATGCTCGACTATAGTTGCAATTTTGTATGTCTTGAGTAGGCCAAATTAAGGTCACACAAAGGTTTATACTCTTCAGTGTTATCCTTCCCATGAATGTACCAGTCTGAAAAGAAGCCTCCTTGTTTACTTTTAAATTTATGACGGGCAAGAAAGAGATAAGCTCTTTGCAGCTGGTGATAATTACCTATACAATTAGGTAATTGTCAATGAAGCAAAGTATATAATATTCATGTATTCATTTAATGAGCCTTAGTTATTCCTTAGCATAAGACAATCAGTAGGACATACATATATTTGTTTATATTATATTGTTATATGTTACGAAGATAACATGTATCCAGTATATTGTATATATTTCTCAAAAAAAAGAGTGTCTGTGAAGATGTGTGTTTTGTAACAAATAATCACATCTTTGGTATGACAGAGGAGGTACTGATATCTCTGTGAGAAAACAAGCCATTTACGACCCATAAATTAAGTGTGAGAAACCTTCAGAGAGACGCCTAGAGGTCTGTCTCTAATTGCTACAAGTGTCAGAATTAATCCCTATAGCTGTGAATTAAAGCTTCTAAGGTCAAAATGTATATTCAGACCTACATAAGTTAACCCTTTATGCTATGATGCAGATAGCTTATACAGCAGTGCCACCTAGATATCGGTAGGTGACATTACAACAGTAGCAAAAGTGCATTCTGGATAAGGTTATGATGTCACATTTTTATCAATGGTCACGCCCATCCGACAATGATTGGAAAGTTCCAGACCAGGAAGGTGTGTCTAACTGATAAGTTTGTGATCATAAGCCATACACAGGAGGTAGAAGAAAAAAGAGAGGAAAAGAGAGAAAAGGAGAGAGGAAAGGAGAGAAGTTGAGGTCTATCAAGATGAAAGTCATGGTGAGATGCACTATGATGGACCACCCAGCTTTCCTAGGAGCAGAAGTGAGATTCCTACTAGGACTTGGTAAGAGACACAGAAAATGATATTTCATTTTATTAAGACTATTTTGATAGTGTGGGTGAAATTATACCATCTAGATTGGCGAATAAATAAATAATTAAATTAATTGATCATCTCCATATTGAGATGTAGTCTTAGGATATTGTGAGGCTTCATTCTACCTGCAGAAGAATCTAGACTCATAATCTAGCAAAGCATTAAATAATTGCTTTTATATATATATATATATATATATATATATATATATATAAATATTGATATTGATAGAACATTCTTCGCCAAGCTAAGTGATGGATTCCCACAAGAAGGACTTATTTCAAGTCCTTCCCATTTAAGATATGGTCTAGCAAAATCCTAGATCCCTGTTATTTGTCTTAATAGTCTTACCAAAGTTATATGTGTGAAAATAGTCCAGGATGGGGCGGAAGGATACAGTTATCTCTTCTAAGTTATATCCTTGGATGGATTTGCCCATGTCTGAAGTCATGTGATGTGTAGTTGGTTAGGGGGGGTGGAATGTATTTAGCATTCTATAATGATGTCTAGGATTAGACATGCCCATCCTGATATCATGAGGTCTTCTCTGAACAGAAGTAATATATATAACTTATGTTCATACTTTGATATCCTAACCTAATAATAGCTTGATTATAATATGACAAGTTATTTCCACTCACATGTATTGTTAAGCTTGTAATGCTTTATATTAACGCTATATATATTCACTTGCATGTATCATTGTGTTTATTTACTTGTATATGTTTATAATCTTGTAACCAATAAATCTGCATATTTTTATAATACCTGTGTATTATTGTATAATGCAGACCTACATTTTATCATTAACATCATCTCACGTCAAAAAGAACTTATTTATCTGAGGAAATAGTCGGACTCAGATGTGAATTGTATCAATTAGGTTGTCTACAATTCACCAGGTCATGATTTTAAGAATTTATGACAAATTTTTATAAATTTTATTTTTTTATGGTTAACCCCTTAAGGACTCAGCCCTATTTCACCTTAAGGACTTGGCCATTTTTTTGCAAATCTGACCAGTGTCACTTTAAGTGCTGATAACTTTAAAACGCTTTGATTTATCCAGGCCGTTCTGAGATTGTTTTTTCGTCACATATTGTACTTCATGACACTGCTAAAATTGGGTCAAAAAAGTTAATTTTTTTGCATAAAAAAATACCATATTTACCAAAAATTTAGAAAGATTTGCAAATTTCAAAGTTTCAGTTTCTCTACTTCTGTAATACATAGTAATACCCCCAAAAATTGTGATGACTTTACATTCCCCATATGTCTACTTAATGTTTGTAGCATTTTGGGAATGATATTTTATTTTTTGGGGATGTTACAAGGCTTAGAAGTTTAGAAGCAAATCTTGAAATTTTTCAGAAATTTACAAAAACCAAATTTTTAGGGACCACTACAGGTCTGAAGTCACTTTGCGAGGCTTACATAATAGAAACCGCCCAAAAATGACCCCATTCTATAAACTACACCCCTCAAGGTATTCAAAACTGATTTTAAAAACTTCGTTAACCCTTTAGGTATTGCACAAGAGTTATTGGCAAATGGGGATGAAATTTGAGAATTTCATTTTTTTGCCTAATTTTCCATTTTAACCCATTTTTTCCACTAACAAAGCAAGGGTTAACAGCTAAACAAGACTGTATCTTTATTGCCCTGACTCTGCCGTTTACAGAAACACCCCATATGTGGCCGTAAACTACTGTACGGCCACACAGCGGGGCGTAGAGTGAAAGGTGCGCCGTTTGGTTTTTGGAGGGCTGATTTTGCTGGACTGTTTTTTTGACACCATGTCCCATTTGAAGCCCCCCCTGATGCACCCCTAGAGTAGAAACTCCATAAAAGTGACCCCATCTAAGAAACTACACCCCTCAAGGTATTCAAAACTGATTTTACAAACTTTTTTAACCCTTTAGGTGTTGCACAAGAGTTATTGGCAAATGGGGATGAAATTTGAGAATTTCATTTTTTTGCCTAATTTTCCATTTTAACCCATTTTTTTCACTAACAAAGCAAGGGTTAACAGCCAAACAAGACTGTATCTTTATTGCCCTGACTCTGCCATTTACAGAAACACCCCATATGTGGCCGTAAACTACTGTACGGGCACACAGTAGGGCGTAGAGGGAAAGGTGCGCCGTATGGTTTTTGGAAGCCAGATTTTGCTGGACTGTTTTTTTGACACCATGTCCCATTTGAAGCCCCCCCTGATGCACCCCTAGAGTAGAAACTCCATAAAAGTGACCCCATCTAAGAAACTACACCCCTCAAGGTATTCAAAACTGATTTTACAAACTTTGTTAACCCTTTAGGTGTTGCACAAGATTTAATGGAAAATAGAGATACAATTTCAAAATTTCACTTTTTTGGCAGATTTTCCATTTTAATATTTTTTTTCCAGTTACAAAGCAAGGGTTAACAGCCAAACAAAACTCATTATTTATGGCCCTGATTCTGTAGTTTACAGAAACACCCCATATGTGTTCGTAAACCGCTGTACGGGCACACAGCAGGGCACAGAAGGAAAGGAATGCCATACGGTTTTTGGAAGGCAGATTTTCCTGGACTGGTTTTTTTGACACCATGTCCCATTTGAAGCCCCCCTGATGCACCCCTAGAGTAGAAACTCCATAAAAGTGACCCCATCTAAGAAACTACACCCCTCAAGGTATTCAAAACTGATTTTACAAACTTTGTTAACCCTTTAGGTGTTGCACAAAAGTTGGAAAATAGAGATACAATTTCAAAATTTCACTTTTTTGGCAGATTTTCCATTTTAATATTTTTTTTCCAGTTACAAAGCAAGGGTTAACAGCCAAACAAAACTCATTATTTATGGCCCTGATTCTGTAGTTTACATAAACACCCCATATGTGTTCGTAAACCGCTGTACGGGCACACGGCAGGGCGCAGAAGGAAAGGAATGCCATACGGTTTTTGGAAGGCAGATTTTGCTGGACTGGTTTTTTTGACACCATGTCCCATTTGAAGCCCCCCTGATGCACCCCTAGAGTAGAAACTCCATAAAAGTGACCCCATCTAAGAAACTACACCCCTCAAGGTATTCAAAACTGATTTTACAAACTTTGTTAACCCTTTAGGTGTTGCACAAAAGTTGGAAAATAGAGATACAATTTCAAAATTTCACTTTTTTGGCAGATTTTCCATTTTAATATTTTTTTTCCAGTTACAAAGCAAGGGTTAACAGCCAAACAAAACTCATTATTTATGGCCCTGATTCTGTAGTTTACAGAAACACCCCATATGTGTTCGTAAACCGCTGTACGGGCACACGGCAGGGCGCAGAAGGAAAGGAATGCCATACGGTTTTTGGAAGGCAGATTTTGCTGGACTGTTTTTTTTGACACCATGTCCCATTTGAAGCCCCCCTGATGCACCCCTAGAGTAGAAACTCCAAAAAAGTGACCCCATTTTAGAAAGTACGGAATAAGGTGGCAGTTTTGTTGGTACTAGTTTAGGGTACATATGATTTTTGGTTGCTCTATATTACACTTTTTGTGCGGCAAGGTAACAAGAAATAGCTTTTTTGGCACGTTTTTTTTTTTTTGTTATTTACAACATTCATCTGACAGGTTAGATCATGTGGTAATTTTATAGAGCAGGTTGTCGCGGACGCGGCGATACCTAATATGTATACAATTATTTTTATTTATGTAAGTTTTATACAATAACTTCATTTTTAAAACCAAAAAAAGTTTTAGTGTCTCCATAGTCTAAGAGCCATAGTTTTTTCAGTTTTTGGGCGATTATCTTGAGTAGGGTCTCATTTTTTGCGGGATGAGATGACTGTTTGATTGTCACTATTTTGGGGTGCATATGACTTTTTGATCGCTTGCTATTACACTTTTTGTGACATAAGATGACAAAAAATGGCTTTTTTTACACCGTTTTTTTTTATTTTTTTTTACGGTGGTCACCTGAGGGGTTAGATCATGTGATATTTTTATAGAGCCGGTCGATACGGACGCGGCGATACCTAATATGTATACTTTATTTTTATTTATGTAAGTTTTACACAATGATTTCATTTTTGAAACAAAAAAAATCATGTTTTAGTGTTTCTTTAGTCTGAGAGCCAAAGTTTTTTCAGTTTTTGGGCGATTATCTTGGGTAGGGTATGATTTTTGCGGGATGAGATAAAGGTTTGATTGGTACTATTTTGGCGTACATGTGACTTTTTTGATCACTTTTATTACCTTTTTTGGGAAGTAAGGTGGGCAAAATTTCAATTTTCTCATAGTTTTAATTTTTTTATTTTTATGGTGTTCACCGTGCGGGGAAAGTAACATGACCGTTTTATAGATCAGGTCGTTACGGACGCGGCGATACCTAATATGTGTAGTGTATTTTATTTTTTTAATTTTTATTCAGTGATGAATGTTTTTTTTTTATCTTAACTTTTTTCACTTTTTTTTACATTTTTTTTGACCCAGACCCACTTGGTTCTTGAAGATCCAGTGGGTCTGATGTCTGTATAATACAGTACAGTACAATATATATTGTACTGAACTGTATTTTACTTACACTGAACAGATCTATGCTTTTAGCACAGATCTGTTCAGCACCATGGACAGCAGGACGCCTGAGCAGGTGTCCTGTTGCCATGGGAACCTTCCCCGTCTGCCACAACTTCGCAGACGGGGAAGGGTAAGCACAGGGCTGAGGGGGGCTGTCGGGGGGCTCTCTCCCTCTCCATCGGGGGGCTGCAAAGGCACAGCAGCCCCCCGATGGAGAGGGAGGGAGCTCCCTGACCGATGACTGTTAACTTTTTCCATACAGCGGTCCGTACGGACCGCGGTATGGAAAGGGTTAAACGGCTGACATCTGCACAGATGTCAGCCGTTTATACCAGGGTGCCAGCAATGTGCTGGCACCCTGGTATACCCACTAGAAGCCAACGATCATTCATGGGGAGGCGGGCGGGGGATCGCGATCCCGCCTGCCGCACCGCCCGCCTCCCGCAACGCCCCCACCGCATGCGACACCCCCCCCGCACCACCCACCGGCATCAAATCGTGCAGGGGGGGGGGGGTGAAAAATATTGATTTTAGGCACTCAAAAGTTTCTGATCCCCGCGGTCAGGGACCGCGGGGATCAGAAACTGCAAAAAGCGCAGCAAACCGCAGGTCTGAATTGATCTGTGGTTTTCTGCGATCGCCGACACGGGGGGGTCACATGACCCCCCCTGGCGTTGTCACAGGATGCCGGCTGAATGATTTCAGCCGAAATCCCGTTCTGATTAACCCCTGGGGCGCCGGAATACTGATTTCAAGTTAGGACGTACCGGTACGCCCTGAGTCCTTAAGGACTCGGGAAATAGAGCGTACCGATACGCCCTGCGTCCTTAAGGGGTTAATTATTTTTATGACCATAATTAATAATTCTTAATTGAATTATTACCCACCGACAAGTCGTATCTCATGCCCCCCTACGTCTTGCCCTGGAAGCAGCCCCAGCAACCTGCTTCCACCCTTCCTGAGCCCCTCCAACCAGAGGTTCTGTCCCCCTCTGTGTCGGCTGGAGATCCCGGGCTACAGCGAGTCACCGCAACATTCTCCAGGCTGTCCGCACAGCCAGTGCTTACTGCACATGCATACTACGACAGCTCCACACTCAGCACAAAAGCAGGCACAGGGAAGGAGGATGTCAGGGGAGAGCTGAGGCTGCTCAAAACTGAGCGCAGCTAACCCTCACCCTCCTAATGAAACTCGCCAGGAGGCTTCCTTAAGGGCAGCACCTCCCGCGGCATCTTGGTGTGGACAGAGCAAAAGGGTACATACCACACCAATCTGCTTCCACTTGCAAGAGGAAGTGACCAGAACAGAGAGGAGGTATATGTGACCTTCAGGATTTCCTGCACCGCCCCCATTCTGTCTAAGGAGGATCCTCAGTGAATTCACCCTTAATGACCCTAATCTGCAACCTACTTAACCATTACTGAGACGGGGCCAGCTCCCTGAATGCTCCTAAGGGGAAAAGGGGGCAGGGGGGAGGACCATAAGTCCCTGAGCACCCTCCCTATACAGTCGGGCGCTTGCAAATCTCTGTCTGTGATCTGCATCTCTTAACCTCTTCAGGACACAGGGCGTACAGGTACACCCCTATGACCTGGTACTTAAGGACACAGGGCGTACGGGGTTTATGGGGGTGGATGGGGTTTATGGTGGTGCTGGTCGGCATTGACTGATTCACGCGCATGACAAAACACAAGGTGCATGTTAAAATATATAACACTATGTAACAATTACACTTATTATTTAAATGTGACTCAACTCACCATAATGCTGAATCAGTGGGAGCACTGGGCTTGCTTCCGTGCAACGAGACAGTTCCATCTAGGGGTGATGGGCGACAATGACACCCGAAGTGTGTTCCTTATGTCCAGTCTACTCCGTAATCTTGTTTTGGTTGCTGTTACTGCAGAAAACCCTGCTTCACAAAGATAGGATGTTGGAAATGGCAGCAGAGTCTTCAGCGCTTTTGTGGAGATCTCAGGATGTTCTGCCTTGACTTTAATCCAGAACGTTGCGAGATTTGACGTCTCAAACATACTTTTCAGGCCGCCATCATTTGCAATCTCAAGCAGTTGGTCTTCTTCTAGCACGGACAAGGTTGCCTCACCAGGCTTGTTCACAAATGGAATCACAGAAATATAGTGGCAAATATGGGGGAGCTGCTCAAACCCCAAACACTGTAGCGTGTTTTTCATTGGGGGAGCAGTCCCACCACATGTGGACCGAAGCAAACGACTATCCCCAGCAAAAAAATGCATACAATGGAGGATTCCGGCGCGGTCCACATGCACCACAAAGGCATCCTACACAAAACGGAGCATTGTGCGGATGAAAATATAATTATATAAATCACAGAAAAATATGCATATTCCTGTCAGGAACATATCGGAGCCCATCATGCACCACGTCACGGTCTCTCAGCATGGCAAGGGGTCCTACCACTACGCTAACTATGGTGTGAACACGGTCTGAAGGTGATGTAATCCAGCTAGTGCAATGTGAACAAAGCAAGACTGTAAGCCACACCCATATCAGACCATGTGATGGAGGTTACCAGGTGCAAAAGAGTGTTTAAATGCCAGATAAATGCACATTCAATACATATAAAACAAAATCACAGAAATATAGTGGCAAATATGGGGGAGCTGCTCCCCCAATGAAAAACACGCTACAGTGTTTGGGGTTTGAGCAGCTCCCCCATATTTGCCACTATATTTCTGTGATTTTGTTTTATATGTAGTGTATGTTCCTTTACCTGGCATTTAAACACTCTTTTGCACCTGGTAACCTCCATCACATGGTCTGATATGGGTGTGGCTTACAGTCTGGCTTTGTTCACATTGCACTAGTTGTCCTGCTAGGCGGTTGTGTGGAAGCTTGGCTGTGAGCTGGATTATCACCTTCAGACCTTGTTCACACCATAGTTAGCGTAGTGGTTGGACCCCTTGCCATGCTGAGAGACCGTGACGTGGTGCATGATGGGCTCCGATATGTTCCTGACAGAAATATATTGGCAAAAGTCTCAGCTTTGTTCACAAATGGGTCACGGATCCATTCCTTCCTGGTTCGGGGGTCTTGTGTGGTTGGAAAATAACGCTCAAACTCTTTTAAAAGCTGAGATAGGTGAGCGTGCAGCAACTGGGAGAATGAAGGTACAGGCTCGGTCTCTTCCAAAATCCCTGCTAATGTTTGAAACATGTCAAATATCCCTATTTTGACTCCCCGTCCCCACAATTCCAGTTTTCGCTTTGAATGCAGCCACTTTATCTGCCAACTTGAAGACAGTTGTCATTCTCCCCTGAAGTGACAGATTGAGGTCATTGAGCAAGTTGAATATGTCACACAAGTAAGCAAGTTTTAAAACCCATTCTTTACTAATGAAATGTGCAGCAAGTGGTGATTCTTTTTCTAAAAGAAATCTATGAAGCGGCTCTCGTAACTCAAAAACTCTTGCCAGAGATCTACCTCTAGAAAGCCACCTCACTTCTGTATGTAACAAAAGACGTTTGTGCTCCTTGTGCATCTCCTCACGGAGCTGCTCGAACAGACGAGAGTTAAGGGCATGTACTTTGATGTAATTTATTACTTTAATCACATCCTTCAAAACGCTGTCAAGTTCGGGTGACATTTTTCGGCTAGCCAGCATTTCTCTATGGATGACACAGTGCGTAGACTCACATTCAGGCGCAACCTCCTTGACCCGAGTAATTAAACGAGAAAGCTGTCCAGTCATGGCAGCGGCTCAGTCTGTGCATACTCCGACACAAAATGACCAGTTTAGTTTTCCTGTTATGTAATCATCCAAAGACTTGAATAGCTCTGCAGCTGTGGTGTTGGTCGTCAACAATAATGCACATAACATATCCTCATGCACATCCTCCTGAAATATATATCGCACAAAGACAAGCATTATTGACTTGTTGTCAACGTCAGTAGACTCATCAACTTGGGTTGCGTACAACGGTGACTCATTAATCCTCTCTAACAATTGTACCTCAATGTCCTCTGCTATTTCATCAATTCGTCTAGTTATGGTGCTAGCCGAAAGAGGAACCTGTACTATCTTTTTAACTGCAGCCTCTCCTAAAAGCTCACGGCAGTTGTCCTTAGCGGCAGGCAGGATCAACTCTTCACTAATAGTAAAGGGCTTCTTAGCCTTGGCAATGTGGTTAGCCACTAAGAATGATGCTTTCAGTGCAGACACATTTGATGATGAGGTGGTCTTCAGTAATTGCTTCTGTCTGTAGTGTCCCACTAGGTAAAGGTGGGCACTACACATGTCTATTGCATTAATGTGATGTTTAATGTGCATTTCCCTGTGTTATCTGGGTGTCAGGCCTGTTAGGGTGTAGTTCAGCCTCCTAGACGTTAGAGGGAGCTAGAGAGCCCTGAGTATAAATAGGTAGGCCCAGACAGGGAAGAGTTAGTTCAGTCCAGGTGGCTAGAAGTGTAACCTAGTCAGCCTGAAGTTCCTGAGTCTAAGATTAGCTCAGAAGAGTCACCCCAGAAGAAGAACTTGCCTCCTGGGAGAAACCTGCAGTTACCCTCAAGCCAAGCAGTGCCATTGCATCCAATTAAGATAAGTAAGCTGAGAGGCAGAGGAAATATAAAGTTAATGCAAGGAGACATACGGGAGGAATATTATTATTTACCAAGGATAAAAGCCAGCATTTAGGCATACGGGCCTTGGGATACAGCCAGCCAGAATAGCTGTGAGATAGTGCAGCCTGGTCTGAGAAGCATTGATCGTTTATCCTCTGAGTATCTTGCAAGATTATACCTGCCAGTATTCGAAATAAGCCTGCTTGTGAAGCATATGATATTAGGGACTGCATTACCATCTTGATGTACAAAGTTGGACTGTTTTAAGTAAAGCAACGTTTGGTTCACTATACCACCTGTGTACCTCACTTATTGCTACTGGAAACCGGTGTGCCACCGTTACAGGCACTGGTGTCACGAATCTTAAAGGGACCTTGCCCCAGGCACTCAAAACACCTGCAACATCCAGGGCACCTCATCCACCATCAGGCCTGGTCCCTACATACAGAGTGTGCCCCAGAGGAACTTGTGTCTACCTCTCCTTCACTGCCGCATGCCTGCCCAGGGTTCTCCAATACAGTGAGTAACCCTCGATTGCCCATAACCGTGACCTCACTATCGCAATACACTGTAGATCTGGCGTGCTGCATTTCCTTCATATTCATATTTTGTTCTTTCCAAAAACTCCAAAGGCTTGTCTTTTGATGCAGGGTGCTTGGTCTCTAAGTGGCAAAGCAGTTTTGAAGGCTTCATGGCCTCGTTGGATAGTCGTTCACCACATATTACACACAGCGGGTTTGGGGCATGTGAATCACCTGTTGGGATGAACCCGTAATTTAAGTAGGACTCTTGGTATTTTCTTTTAAATGCAGCTTTCTTTTTTTTTGCTGCTGTCTCACCTGCTGTCTCATCTGCTGTTTCATCATTGGATCTTTCTCCCTTTTTAAAAAATCTCTGCAGCAATGTTTGCTTTTTACTCATTTTACTAGGGTTAATAGCTTGTGGCTTTATTTTATCTGTGCGTGGAATGCACAAGTGAGAAATTAAATCTAATCTGTCCACTTGTTACGGTTCCTCCCCTGAATATGAGCTCTGTTTCTTTTTTACGCCTAGTATGTATTCACTTGACTTATACACAAGTTCAACGACACTATTCTTGTTCTCCTATTTGGCGCATGGCCCTAATAAATCCTGCAATTAAGAATTTATTTTATTGGAGAACCACCACATATGGATATTCACATACTGCTGTAACGTTTTGGGCAACAGTGATTACGCCCTTTGTCAAGCTGTGATTGGCATGTGGTGTAGCATAGTATAGGTATAGGCAGCGCGGTATATTGAAAAATCTGTAATTCTAGGTTCAGGGAGGAAGATACTTCATCCCTTTTCAGTGGATGTTGTATTCGCTCTAGCTGAGACACACGACAATTGCTGCGGACCTTTTTACAGCCAGGTAGACGATGAGCTGTTCTTGCGAGACTAGGTCATTCTTGCAAGAACAGCTCATCTTCTCCCTGGCTTTGAAGAGGTCCGCAGCAATTGTACGGTGTCTCAGCTAAAGCGAATACAACGTCCACTGAACAGGGATGAAGTCTTCTCTAATACCAGAATTTTGAGTTTGATACCAAAAAAGGTATTGCAACACCAATTCGATAACATGCAAAAAATAATAATAATACTCACACGTTAACCACATGTTGCATGGGGTAAACGTGTGAGTATTTTTTTATTTTTACATTTTGAAAAGTATCAATTGCCCATTATGTGAGGAGGTACTTGATGGGGTCACTTACTATTAATGTGAAGCAAATAGAGGTCTAAATGGATAAAGCCTTGTGCCTCATATTAATTGTTACACCAGCAAGTACTTCCTGACATAATGGACATTAAGCAGCATGGGGTTAATGTGTGGGTTGGAGTTGGGTACTACAGTATGATAAGGTTACTGGCTATTAATGTGAGGCACATGGAGTCTAAATTGATGAAACCATGTGCCACATATTAATAGCAACCTCGTCAAGTACCCCGCTTAACATAATAGACAACATGGGGTTAATGGCATCAGGTACATGCTGGAGTAACTTGCTGTTAATATGAGGCACATTGCTTTATCAAGTTGGACCTGCATGTGCCTCACATTAACAGTAAGTAACCTCATTATGTGTACCTCACATTAATGGTTAACCCAATGTTGCCCATTATTTGATGAGGTGCTTGGGGGCCACTTACTTTTAATCTGAGGTACATGGGGGTACTAATGTAATAACACCATGTATCTCAGATTAATAATAGGTGACCCCATCTGTGGGACAGTTTGTGGGTACCTGCGCTCGGGGGAGGGCTGGCAGCCTTAGTCCTGGGGGGCAAATACAGTCAAGTGGCCCATTTTAGCCCCGCCCATGATTAAAAGTCCCTCCTACATAGAAATAGGCCACTCCCAACAAACACTGTACAGCTGACATTCTATTGTTGAGGCCTGTCTCTACACATCAAACGGAGAGGGGAGGCCTGTCCTGGCTGCACTGCCTTCTTCACATTATACAATAAACAGCCGGCTACAGCCAGGAAACTCCTCCGCTCTCCTCCCTCCCCAGATCCTGCTCAAGGCCTGTGGTTCCCCCCACCATCTGCCACCCGCCCGTGGCCTGCTATCCCCCTTTGCCCTCCTCACCCAGCTCTGAATCCTCCTTCTGCAAATGGCAGGGGGAGGAGCCGGAGCATCTCCTCTCCTACATAGCGCCACATACCTCTTACATCCTGTGATGTAACCTTTGTTGTAGACGTTGTCTTTCCTCATCTTATCCATTCAGACCAGACCGCCATGATGAATTGTCTGCCATCTCTCGTCTCTGCAGAGATTGAGAAACAGACATTAGTTTCCCACATTTCCCACATCTGAACACCCTTTCCTGCCACCCCCAATACAATACTGCAGAGAAAGTCCCCCTGAAAATACTACTACCACACAGATAGTGCCCCCAATACTGTGCCCGCTGTGCCCCCAATACTATACTGCAGATACAGTCCCCCTGGAAATGCTACTACCACACAGATAGTGCCCCCTTCAACAATTATTGGCACACAGTGCTCTAAAAAATAACTAAATAGTATATAAATAGTATAAAGATAATGTCCCCCAAAAATAATTGTGCTAAGCTGATACTATGCCAGGGTGCCCCCAAAGTAACAGTGCTCCTCAAAATCCCACCAATAGAAATAATTATCTGCCAGAGCACACTTAGTAGTAATAATGCCCCTATAGTGCCCATACTAGTAATCATGTTCCTCATAGCCCCCCAGTAGTAGTAAAGCTCCCCATAATACCCCCTAGTAGTAATAATTCTCCCTATAATATGACAGTACATGAAATACCCCCGCTTAGTGCCCGCAGTTAAGCTAATGTCCCCATAATGTATGCCAGTATAAAATACCCCTATATAGTACCCCAGTAAATGCCCTCATAGTGCTCCTCTCCCCCTTCCCCATAGTGTCCCCCATAATATGCCTGTAAAAAAAATGCCCCTTCTTAGTGCCCCCAGCAGATGCCCCTATAGTGCTCCTCTCCCCCACAATGTGCCAGTAAAAAATGCCCCTTCTTTGTGCCACCATATGCCCCAATAGTACTCCACTCCCCCATAGTGCCCCCAAATAATGCCCCATAGTGCCGCTCTCCCCTATAGTGCCTCCCATAATGTGCCAGTAAAAAATGCCCCCTTAGTGCCACCAAATGCCATAGTGCCCCCCATAATGTGCCAATAAAAAAGGCCCCTTTAGAGCCCCCACTTCCCCATAGTGCCCCTAAATAATTTACTATAGTGACACCAGATGGCCCATAGTGCCACTCGCCCCTTTAGAGCCCCCAGATACCCCCATAGTGCTCCTCTCCCCCATGGTGCCCCCCATAATGTGCCAGTAAGAAATGCCCCTATAGTGCCCCCCTATATTGCCAGCTCCTCCCATAGTGCCAGCTCCTCCCATAGTGCCAGCTTCCCCCATAGTGCCAGCTCCCCCCCCAATAGTGCCAGCTCCCCCATAGTGCCAGTTCTCCCCCCTATTGTGGCAGTCCCCCCATAGTGCAAGCCCCCCCATAGTGCCAGCTCCCCCCCTTAGCCATAGTGACAGCTCCCCGCCATAGTGACAGCTCCCCCCGCAAAGAAAGAAAAAAAAACCACTAATACTTACCTCCATCAGCAGCGATGCGATGCAGGCCTCTTCCGGCCTGTGTCCCTTCTGTGTGCTGCCCGACTCAGGCGGCGCGATGATAATGACATCCTCGCGCTGCCTGAGCCGGCCTCTGATAGGCTGCAGGCATTAGTGCCTGCGGCCTATCAGAAGAACAGGGGAGGGACATGCCTCTCCCTCCCCTGCCCCACAGCACAGCCATCTGTATCGCTGTACTGAGGACGGCGATACAGATGAATATGGAGATGAGCGCTTCCACAATGGAAGCGCTCATCTCCTACTGCCAGCCGCCACTGCTGCCCGCCGCAATTACATCCCTCAGTTATATTACCACTGTATAATGTACCCTGATACCCCTCAGTTATATTACCACTGTATAATGTACCCTGATACCCCTCAGTTATATTAGCACTGTATAATGTACCCTGATACCCCTCAGTTATATTAGCCCCTGTATAATGTACCCTGATACCCCCTGTATAATGTACCCTGATACCCCTCAGTTATATTAGCACTGTATAATGTACCCTGATACCCCTCAGTTATATTAGCCCCTGTATAATGTACCCTGATACCCCTCAGTTATATTACCCCCTGTATAATGTACCCTGATATCCCTCAGTTATATTACCCTCTGTATAATGTACCCTGATACCCCTCAGTTATATTACCACTGTATAATGTACCCTGATACCCCTCAGTTATATTACCCCCTGTATAATGTACCATGATACCCCTCAGTTATATTACCCCCTGTATAATGTACCCTATTACCCCCTGTATAATGTACCCTGATACCCCTCAGTTATATTACCCCCTGTATAATGTACCCTAATACCCCTCAGTTATATAACTGAGGAGTATGGGGTACATTATACAGTGGGGTAATATAACTGAGCTGAGGAGGGGTGCAGGTACTTTATATGCGTAGTGCGTACTGTATTATAACTTATACTTATAGGGTCTCAGCCAGGCACCTGGAGTCACGGATTTTGAAGGACTATTGCTGGTTTTCTGGCACCGTACTGCCAGCCCAGATGTTGTAGCTGCTCACATGAAGGTCCTGCTGATTCACTCTGGTCAGGGACGTCCTCTCACATATTCAGGTGCCGTATAATGTGAACATGGGGTGTCTTTACTTAAGGAAGCAAATCAACGCAATATGTTACTGCAAAATGCAATTAAACTGCGCCATATTAATACAGCATAGTGGTATAGCTAGCGGGGTCACAGATGCAAGCAGGACCACCAGGAAAACTGATATTAGCCCTTTCAATGCTTTTGATCACCCAGGATACTAACACTAACACCTGTACTTCCCTAGGCCACTAGCGATAGATTATATATATATATATATAATGTGTTCAAAGGGTGGAGGGCACTCGAATGGCTGGGTATATAGGTAATCAATTTATATCAGATGAAGATAAAATGTATAAAATATATAACACCACTGTGTCTTGCAATGTCTTGGCCACAAATAAACTATTATAGAAGTATGTGCAGTCAATTGGACTATATGTATAACCCTCAGTATTATGGGTTACCTACTCATACAGGTGATCAGTCTGTATGGAGGTATTGGTGGAATAAATAAATGTACACAATAAATATATTATAAAAATCTAGATGAATAAAATCGCTTAATAAGCAGGTTATTTAAATCGAGAATAAATCGCAGAAAGAGCTGTTGGTATCTTGGATATTTGTTGTTTTGCTCTTATGTCCCGAATAAAGATTAGCAGCCGTATAGATAAAAGAACAGTCTTACCCCATTCGTTGTGGGTCTCAGAAAGCGGCTGTAAACAGGTTCTATACTCGCAGTACCCTGGTCTATGTGGGCGGTAATCCGATCCTAGATGGCGTTGGTGTGCACGTAGTTCGTTGCTCCCTCGGCGTCTCTCTCCGCTGCGGCGTCCTGGCGTCCTGGCTTCCTGGCTTCTCATGCGGCGTCCCATGTGGTGCAGAAGATGGCGTCCCACGTGACCGAAGGAATAACTGTGTTGCTGCGATCAGCTGGATAGTGACGTCAGCGATTTATATCCTGCTCTGTAGATATCAAATAGCGATTTTTCCTTTGTGGAGATCTTCAACTTATTATGTAGTTATAAGTCCATATACTGTCTGTCCTATACCAAACGCGTTTCGGTGCACTATAATAGTTTATTTGTGGCCAAGACATTGCTGAAATTGCAAGACACAGTGGTGTTATATATTTTATACATTTTATATGCACTTAAGAAATAATCTTTTATATATTACATCTGCATCTGATATAAATTGATTACCTATATACCCAGCCATTCGAGTGCCCTCCACCCTTTGAACCTTTATAGCATATCCAATATTTTGGCAATAGGTACTGCCATTTGGAGAGAGCACCAGTCCGTGAATTGCTGACAGTAGAGCCTCTGTAATTCCTTATCTAATTATATATATATATATATATATATATATATATATATACTTAACAAAATGACGAGGCAGCACTTCCAGCTTTAAGGGGACAGGGTGAAGACCCCAATAGACTTTAATCCGGCCGGATTAAAGTCTATTGGGGTCTTCACCCTGTCACCTTAAAGCTGGAAGTGCTGCCTCGTCATTTTGTTAAGTATATATCTTGGAGGAGGGGCCGGCCTCTGTGAGGAATTGCACCCAGTGCACAACGTCTGACTGTGCTGCTGCAGTATTTGGGATTTTATATATATATATATATACACACACACATACATCAAAAGTAGGGCAGCACTCCTTTGCCAGATCTCGATTCTGGGTGGTAGACAAATTGCAAAAATCCACAGCACTCCTTAAAAGTGAAAAAATGTGCTATTTATTCACACATGTCATACAGCAACGTTTCGGTTCTCTCTCAGAACCTTTTTCAAGCCAAGTGTTGAAGGCTTGAAAAAGGTTCTGAGAGAGAACCAAAACGTTGCTGTATGACATGTGTGAATAAATAGCACATTTTTTCACTTTTAAGGAGTGCTGTGGATTTTTGCAATATATATACAGTACAGACCAAAAGTTTGGACACACCTTCTCATTCAAAGAGTTTTCTTTATTTTCATGACTATGAAAATTGTAGATTCACACTGAAGGCATCAAAACTATGAATTAACACATGTGGAATTATATACATAACAAACAAGTGTGAAACAACTGAAAATATGTCATATTCTAGGTTCTTCAAAGTAGCCACCTTTTGCTTTGATTACTGCTTTGCACACTTTTGGCATTCTCTTGATGAGCTTCAAGAGGTAGTCCCCTGAAATGGTTTTCACTTCACAGGTGTGCCCTGTCAGGTTTAATAAGTGGGATTTCTTGCCTTATAAATGGGGTTGGGACCATCAGTTGCGTTGAGGAGAAGTCAGCTGGATACACAGCTGATAGTCCTACTGAATAGACTGTTAGAATTTGCATTATGGCAAGAAAAAAGCAGCTAAGTAAAGAAAAACGAGTGGCCATCATTACTTTAAGAAATGAAGGTCAGTCAGTCAGCCAAAAAATTGGGAAAACTTTGAAAGTAAGGGCTATTTGACCATGAAAGAGAGTGATGGGGTGCTGCGCCAGATGACCTGGCCTCCACAGTCACCGGACCTGAACCCAATTGAGATGGTTTGGGGTGAGCTGGACAGCAGAGTGAAGGCAAAAGGGCCAACAAGTGCTAAGCATCTCTGTGAACTCCTTCAAGACTGTTGGAAGACCATTTCAGGGGACTACCTCTTGAAGCTCATCAAGAGAATGCCAAGAGTGTGCAAAGCAGTAATCAAAGCAAAAGGTGGCTACTTTGAAGAACCTAGAATATGACATATTTTCAGTTGTTTCACACTTGTTTGTTATGTATATAATTCCACATGTGTTAATTCATAGTTTTGATGCCTTCATAGTCATGAAAATAAAGAAAACTCTTTGAATGAGAAGGTGTGTCCAAACTTTTGGTCTGTACTTATATATATATATACATCCAATAGATGGCAGGGCAGCACTCTTCACTTCAAGTGATGAAAATGATTAAGGTGCCAGAGTTTTCCCCTGGGTCCTGGGGTCCAAACACAATCCAAATAAATGTAACGCAGCACTCCTTAGATAAAAAATGAAAAAATACAAAATTTATTTAACACATGTTGATACAGGCAACATTTCATCTCTCTCACAGAGCCATTATCAAGCCATTATCACTTGGCTTGATAATGGCTCTGTGAGAGAGCTGAAACGTTGCCTGTATCAACATGTGTTGAATAAATTTTGTATTTTTTCACTTTTTATCTAAGGAGTGCTGCGTTACATTTATTTGGATTATATATACACTCACCTAAAGAATTATTAGGAACACCTGTTCTATTTCTCATTAATGCAATTATCTAGTCAACCAATCACATGGCAGTTGCTTCAATGCCTTTAGGGGTGTGGTCCTGGTCAAGACAATCTCCTGAACTCCAAACTGAATGTCAGAATGGGAAAGAAAGGTGATTTAAGCAATTTTGAGCATGGCACGGTATTTCACAATCTGCTCAGTTACTGGGATTTTCACGCACAACCATTTCTAGGGTTTACAAAGAATGGTGTGAAAAGGGAAAAACATCCAGTATGCGGCAGTCCTGTGGGCAAAAATGCCTTGTGGATGCTAGAGGTCAGAGGAGAATGGGCCGACTGTATCAAGCTGATAGAAGAGCAACGTTGACTGAAATAACCACTCATTACAACCGAGGTATGCAGCAAAGCATTTGTGAAGACACAACACGCAAAACCTTGAGGCGGATGGGCTACAACATCAGAAGACCCCACCGGGTACCACTCATCTCCACTACAAATAGGAAAAAGAGGCTACAATTTGCACAAGCTCACGAAAATTGGACTGTTGAAGACTGGAAAAATGTTGCCTGGTCTGATGAGTCTCGATTTCTGTTGAGACATTCAAATGGTAGAGTCCGAATTTGGCGTAAACAGAATGAGAACATGTATCCATCCTCTGATGGCTACCTCCAGCAGGATAATGCACCATATCACAAAGCTCGAATCATTTCAAATTGGTTTCTTGAACATGACAATGAGTTCACTGTACTAAAAGGGGCTACTTTCACACTAGCAGCACGGACCTCCGGCAGGTGAACAGCCTGCCGGATCCGTCCTGCTGCTAGTGACTGCGTGCCTGTGGACTGCTGCTCCGTCCCCATTGACTATAATGGGGACGGAGTTCCCGCGAGGCATGGCAGCGCACGGCACAAGGCTGCCGGAATAAAATTACGACATGTCTGTCCTAACAGCCTGCCGGAGGTCCGTGCCGCTAGTGTGAAAGTAGCCTTAGGGAAAATTGCTGGCAATCAGACAACCTCAGTATCATCTTGTCACAATGTCTGCTCTGAAGATCTCATTTGCACATGGATTTTATTCCCTGAACGTCTCACTCAGGGCACAGACAGTTTTTTGTACTTTACAATAGGGAGCAACAGTTGGCCTTGATGACACCACCACCCTCACCTAACTTAGCAGGCACGCGGAGCGGCACTCAGTATCTTCAGGCAGGCTCTTCTTCCTTCCTCTGTGTCCCAGACGGGACTACTCCCTCTCCTGTCCTGGCTCACGTCGCACGGCTATGCCTCCGCTCCAGCTCCACCACCCTATGTACAGTAAACGGGACATGTTCTAGTTTTATTCCGAGAGACTTTTGCCGTGCCTCGCGGGAACTCCGCCCCCATTATAGTCAACGGGGACAGAGTAGCAGTCCAGGGGCACGCGGTCATTAGCGGCAGGACGGATCCGGCAGGCTGTTCACCCCCCGGAACAGCCTGCCAGAGGTCCGTGCCGCTAGTGTGAAAGTAGCCTTAGAGAAAATTGCTGGCAATCAAACAACCACAGTAAAATCTTTCACAATGTCTGCTCTGAAGGTCTCATTTGTGGAAGGTTATTTTGTCCTTCCCTAATATACCTGAAGCGCAATATTACAGCATGAAATGTGTTTTTGTAGGTTTGCACATGGATTTTATTCCCTGAACGTCTCACTCAGGGCACAGACAGTTTTTTGTACTTTAAAATAGGGAGCAGCAGTTGGCCATGATGACACCACCACCCTCACCTAACTTAGCAGGCACGCAGTGACGCAGTATCTTCAGGCAGGCTCTTCTTGCTTCCTCTGCCTCCCCAGACGGGACTACTCCCTCTCCTGTCCTGGCTCACGTCTCTGCCTCCGCTCCAGCTCCGCCACCTCCTATGTACAATAAACGGGCGGGAGAAGGGCGCGGGCAGCGTTAGGGCAGACAGAGCAACGTCAGGAGGAGGAGGCTGCCGTTGGGCTAGCACAAGCTGTACGCAGCGGTAAGCCCTCCCCCTACTTTAATATTAGACATATTCATTGGTGGCAGTGGTGCGGCGCCTCAGAGCCAGCTCATTGTATTGGGCTCTGTGCCGGCCGCGTCATGGGAGGGAGGGATTCCCAAGCCTCCGTCCCTTCCTCCTTCTCCACTGACTTGAAAAAACATGTACGCGTCGGGCGCACATGCCCATGGCGTCAGCGCTTCTATCTTCCTCTGCGGCCCGGCAAAGTATCTTCCAGGGCCCGGCGGTTGGGGACCGCTGGTGTAGAACACTGTGGCTTGCAGTAACACGCATAAGGAGTCTGCTTTGGTAGTGATATAATACTAAGTCCGTATGACATGCAGATGACAGGCGTCGCTCTTAGAATCACTGCACACTTCTTATTTGGGCAGTCATGGGGCCAAAACTGACCAAATAAATTAAGCATGACCTCAGCCTTACAGGTCGATGTTAGCGCCAAAGAAGGAGCGCGCTACTTTTACACAGTCGTCAGCTGATTCCACATAGATGTCTACAGAACCTGTTCTATTAAACGCTTATACAAGTAGAGCCCCCCGACAGAGTGGAGTGGGTGTCAGCAGTAAGTATGTTTTGACATCATTGATTATTTTTCCCTTCCTCTAATCCGTCAGAACAGTAACCCACAAAAAACGGATCCTGTCTGTGGAGCATCCGCTTTCACTCAGTCAGCATTTGGTCAGTAATCAATCAGTATTGCTAATGCCAAAAACAGGAGTGGATCCAAAACAGAGATGACACGTGAACTGAATATTTGCAAGTCTTCTGTGCTTTGTACCCACTCCTGCTTTTGGCTACCAAATCACAAGCCAATTCTGATGGGACCATACGGGCCTTACAGCTGCTACACAGACAGGATCCATTGTGAGTCTCATTTTACCTTCCTTCTGACAGATCAGAGGATGGGTCAAATAAATGATGATGTCAGCCAAGCCAAAAAGGCTAAATAGTGGACCGGTCATAAATAGGGAGGGTGGGAACAGCATGAGAAGTCCACAGAGTGGCCCTATGACATAGTGGTGAGGTGAAAGTAGCATGAGGAGACCACAGAGTGGCCCTATGACATAGTGGTGAGGTGGTGGCAGCATCAGGAGGCCACAGAGTGGCAAGGTGACATAGTGTGGAGGTGGCGGCAGGATCAGGAAGCCACAGAGTGGCAAGGTGACATAGTGTGGAGGTGGCAGCAGCATGAGGAGACCACAGAGTGGCAAGGTGACATAGTGGTGAGGTGAAAGCAGCATGAGGAGACCACAGAGTCACCCAATCACATAGTCTATAGGTGGTGGCAGCATCAGGACGCCACAGAGTGGCAAGGTGACATAGTGTGGAGGTGGCGGCAGCATCAGGAGGCCACAGAGTGGGAAAGTGACATAGTGTGCAGGTGGCAGCAGCATCAGGAGGCCCAGAGTGGCAAGGTGACATAGTGTGGAGGTGGCAGCCACATGAGGAGTAGTGATGAGCGGCAGGGGCTATATTCGAATTTGCGATATTTTACGAATATTCGTCATATATTTGCGAATTCGAGATTATTTTCTTGATTGTGAAAAATCAACAATGTTATATTCGTGTAATGCACGCGAAATACAGGCGTGGGCCACTTTTGCTACATTTTCCAAGCTGCTAGAAGTTTCCTGAGTGGAAAAAATGGTTGGCATGGCAGAACATTAAAATAGCTTTATATGCAGTTAGAGTGCTCCAATATATTCGCAATTGCGCTAATCGGCACTAATGATGCGAATATTTTGGCGCAATACATGAAACTTCACGTTTTAGCAGGTCTGCATGTATGTATGGACAGCAGAACCTATCACATTACCTAACACACTGCACTGCAACAGCTACACTATATCAGGATATAACCTACACTGACTATCTTCCACTAACTATCTATCTAATGTAGTGTGGAAAGCACAGAGCACAGCAATGACACTACTGTCTCTCTCAGAACTTTAAAAAACTGTAGAAAATGGCTGCTGGGGAGGTTCTTAAATAGTAAGGGGTAGGCAACTTTCCTATTGGTTGCTAGGGATGTTGCTAAGCTCAGACAAAGACATTGAAGCCTTCACATTGGTCCACAAGCAAGAAGGGAGGTTAATAATGAAAAAAAAATCTAGCAAAATTACGAATATATATCACTATATTTTAAATATTCGCGAAGTGCCGATATTCGCGATTCGAATATTCGCGCCCAACACTAATGAGCAGACCACAGAGTGGCCCAATCACAGAGTCTGTAGGTGGCGGCAGCATCAGGAGGCAACAGAGTGGCACAGAGACAGAGTGAGGAGGTGGCGGCGGCATCAGTAGGCCATAGAGTGGCAAGATGACATAGTGTGGAAGTGGCAGCAGCTTGAGGAGACCACAGAGTGGCAAGATGACATAGTGGTTAGGTGGAAGCAGCATGGGAGACCACAGAGTTGCCCAATCACAGATGTAGGTGGTGGCAGCATCAGGAAGCCGCAGAGTGGCATATTGACAAAGTGTGGAGGTGGCACCAGCATCAGGAGGCCACAGAGTGGCACAATGACAGAGTGTGGAGGTGGCAGCAACATCAGAAGACCACAGAATGGCAAGGTGACATAGTGTGGAGGTTGCAGCAGCATCAGGAGGCCACAGAGTGGCAAGGTAACATAGTGTGGAGGTGGGTTGCGATACCATTACCCACTGAAGATGGTGGGTGAAATAAGGAGCACTTGGCATCAGATGTGTGGCATCAGGGGGTGGCAGCATCAGAATAGTAGCTGAGGCAGGTAGCCAGAAGAAACCAGTCTCTTTTGTCAAAGTGTTGGTGTGGCCCCCTGGATGATCTAGTCTGATGCATCAGGAATTGGTGGGTGGAAATCCTGGCTGATCCACGCCTGATTCATCTTGACAAAGGTCAGTCTCTCCACATTATGGGTGGACAGGCGAGTTCTTCTTGGTGTAACTATGGCGCCCGCCGCACTAAACACCCGCTCTGATGCCACACTACTGGCCAGGGAGGACAGCTTTTCCAGGGCAAACTCGGCCAGTTGCGGCCACAAATCCAGTTTGGCTGCCCAGTAGTCCAGTGGATCTTTAATGTCGGCTGGCAGGGTGCACTCCGACTATGCCACCACCTGCTGGTTCAGGTTCTGCTCTACGTCTAGCTGCTGGTGAGTGCTGCTGGTGAGTAGTTTCTTCATTATGCAGGTGAAGAAAGCTGCTCATCAGCGACTGTAGATATGCCTCTGCTGATAGATCTGGTACTGCTCCTGCCAGCCCACCCCTCCCCAGCAGCCATGGCAGTGGAACGTGAGTGCAGAGGGCCCCCCGGTCAGACCTGCGAGAGGATGGATGATGGCGCAGATAGTCAGCGGCCAACTGACTACATAGGATGTCTCTATAGTAGTTCAGTTTTTCCTCCCTCTCAGCGGGTGTAAAAAAGGCCCCCATTTTGGACCAGTAGCGAGGGTCCAACAAGGTGGAGAGCCAGAAGTCATCCCTCTGCCGAATGGTGACAATTCAGCTAAGCAAGCTTACATGCAGCGGGCCATGTAAGCTTGCTTAGCTGAATTGTCACCATTCGGCAGAGGGATGACTTCTGGCTCTCCACCTTGTTGGACCCTCGCTACTGGTCCAAAATGGGGGCCTTTTTTACACCCGCTGAGAGGGAGGAAAAACTGAACTACTATAGAGACATCCTATGTAGTCAGTTGGCCGCTGCCATACTGCCACTGTGTCACGGCGGACGGGATCTCAGATACACAAATAAACCAACAAACAAGTATCTAGGCGAGAAGCTGGGGAAAGGTCACCTCCTAGCAAATCCCTGACTTCTCTCCCTACACTGCTAAGCCCACATTCAGACCTTGAAGGTAGGAATAATGTGTCCTCGTGCCTGGGCTGAAAATACCCTAGAATCCCTGAGATGGTGAAAGGGGAATAGGGGCAGCCTGCTCCCTCAGAACCTGGAGGGGACAGACGACACACAAACAGCCTTGACAGCAAACAACAATAACAGAAACCAAACTTATCTTATCTGAGCTGGAACAGACAATCCTTCCTTCCAAAGCCAGACTAATTTCTATAACCCGCACAGAACACTGGGAATGAGTAAAATTTAAACCAATGACCCCACCCAGTGCACCTGAAGGGAGGCGGATCTAGCACGACTCCAAAACAAAACACAAAACACGTGCTGCTATTCTGGCCGACCTCCGCACATAGTCAGAGCAGGGCATGACAGTACCCCCCTTCTACGGGTGACCTCCGGACACCCCGGACCAACCTTATCCGGATGGGATCTGTGAAAAGCCCTCACCAGTCGGCTGGCACTGACATCCAGCGCCGGAACCCACATCCTCTCCTCAGGGCCGTATCCCCTCCAGTGTACCAGGTACTGAAGGGAACCCCGAAGAACTCTAGAGTCGAGAACCCTGGAGATCTCAAACTCTAAATTTCCATCGAATAGAACAGGAGGAGGGGGCAATGGCGATGGTTCCACCGGTTTCACTTATTTTTTCAGTAAAGACCTGTGGAACACATCATGGATCCTCTAAGTCTGCGGAAGATCCAGCCGAAACGCTACTGGATTGATCACCGCAGATATTTTGTACGGACCAATAAATCTTGGACCCAGTTTCTAAGATGGCACTCTCAGTTTAATATTTTTAGTGGACAACCACACCAGATCACCCACACACAGGTCCGGACCAGTCACACGTCTCTTGTCAGCCATTTGCTTATACCTCTCACCCATCTTCTCCAAATTCACTTGGATCCTCCGCCAGATAGAAGACAAGGCAGAAGAAAATCTCTCCTCCTCTGGCATCCCAGAGGAACTAGTCCAGGAAAAGGTACCAAACTGAGGATGAAAACGGTATGCGCCAAAAAATGGCGACTTACCCGTGGACTCCTGCCTACGGTTATTCAAAGCAAATTCTGCTAGGGACAAGAATGAGGACCAGTCCTCCTGATTCTCAGCCACAAAGCACCTCAAGTAGGTCTCCAGGTTTTGATTAGTACGCTCTGTCTGTCCATTCGACTGCGGATGAAAAGCCGAAGAGAACGAAAGTTGAATGCCAAGCCGAGAGCAGAACGCCCTCCAAAACCTGGAGACAAACTGCGTGCCCCTATCAGAGACCACATCCGAAGGAATACCATGCAATTTCACAATATTATCAACAAAAATCTGCGCAAGAGTCTTGGCGTTAGGCAGACTAGTTGATGATATAAAGTGAGCTATTTTACTGAAACGGTCAACTACCAGCAAAATTACTGTTCTCCCGGAGGAACTCGGCAGATCCGTAATAAAGTTCATAGACAAGTGCGTCCAAGGACGAGACGGAATAGACAAAGGGAGAAGTGAACCAGCCGGTCGAGTATGAGCAACCTTTGACCGAGCACAGGTTTCACAAGCTGTCACGTAATCCTCAATGCTCTTACGTAACCCTGGCCACCAGAACCTCCGGGACACCAGGTCACAGGTGGACTTACCACCAGGATGTCCAGCAAGGACAGTATCGTGATGTTCCTTGAATACCTTGTATTGCAGACCTTCAGGAACAAACAACCTCCCTGGGGGACAAGAACCAGGAGCCCCCTCCTGGGCTCCCAACACCTCCATCTCCAATTCGGGGTACAGAGCGAAGACCACCACCCCATCAGCCAAAATCGGAGCAGGATCCTCTGAATCACATCCCCCAGGAAAGCTGCGAGACAAGGCATCTGCATTGACGTTCTTAACCCCCGGGCGAAAGGTAACCACAAAATTGAACCTGGTAAAAAACTGTGACCATCTGGCCTGTCTAGGGTTCAGACGCTTGGCAGATTGCAGGTAAGCCAAATTCATAAGATCTGTATATACTGTAATGGGGTGAGATGCCCCCTCCAACCAGTGACGCCATTCCTCAAAGGCCAACTTGATGGCCAGCAACTCTCTATCTCCAACATCATAATTCTTCTCGGCGACCGAGAGCTTCTTGGAGAAAAAAAGCACACGGGACCCATTTGCCAGGAGATGAACCCTGCGACCTCACCGCTCCAACCCCCACTTCTGATGCATCAACCTCCACCACGAATGGCTGAGACACATCGGGCTGCACCAGAACGGGAGCAGATGCAAAACACTCCTTAATAGCCGAAAAGGCCTGCAATGCCTCATCCGACCAGACAGAGACGTCGGCGCCCTTCTTAGTCATATCAGTGAGAGGTCTTACAATAGTAGAATAGTTCAAAATAAATTTTCTATAATAATTAGTAAACCCCAAAAACCGCATCAAAGCTTTCTGATTCTCTGGTCGGTCCCATTCCAGAACCGCCCAGACCTTTTCGGGGTCCATACGAAAACCAGAGTCAGAAAGCAGATATCCCAAAAATGGAAGCTCCTGCACCGAAAACACACATTTCTCCTGTAACGGATCTCCTAGCACCCCGACCGGGTACCTCCGTTGATAAATGCTCCCAGTGCCTCCCGAGGACTCCAAGCACTCCGCTCGGCACCGATACCACCACAGGGAGCCTGGATCGCAGCGGCTCCCTGTGACTCCGCCCACTTACCTCCGGGCCTTAAATAGAAGACAGGTGCTAAGCAGGGTGTTCCACTAATGGAGTGCGCACCTTGCTAGCTCCATTGCATCTGAGGACTCTGTCCACATATCCAGACCTGGATCCCTAACAACATTGTGAAAGACTGCCTACCTACTTTCCACTGGCTTCCCCACTGCTGACTTCCTAGCCAGGACCAACTAACCGCAAGTATATGCCTGTTACCTGCTCTGATTAAGGTCCTGGAACTCAGAGTGGGGTTGTTCCTGCTGGTGTGAGGCGATATTCCCAAACCAACTCTGAACTCAGGACATGCTATACCAACTCTGAACATGCTGCATATTATATACTAAACTGAGGACATGCTATACTAACTCTGAACCTGCTGCATATTATATACTAAACTGAGGACATGCTATACTCACTCTGAACCTGCTGCATATTATATACTAAACTGAGGACATGCTATACTAACTCTGAACCTGCTGCATATTATATACTAAACTGAGGACATGCTATACTCACTCTGAACCTACTGCATATTACATACTAAAACTGAGGACATGCTATACTAACTCTGAACCTACTGCATACTACATACTAAACTGAGGACATGCTATACTAACTCTGAACCTGCTGCATATTATATACTAAACTGAGGACATGCTATACTAACTCTGAACCTGCTGCATATTATATACTAAACTGAGGACATGCTATACTAACTCTGAACCTGCTGCATATTATATACTAAACTGTGGACATGCAATATACTAACCCTGAACCTATGGCATACTATATACTAATCTGAGGGCATACTATATACTAACTCTAAACTGTGCACAAGCTTATACTAACTTGTGACTCCTGTAATACTGGGGGACCTTCCTTTCCAGCAGTAACTAATTAGAGGGATAGCGGTAAATGATTTTGTTACCCCAAACTCTCCGCCCAAGACTGAGAGAGACGCCTGGGGTACATACTGAGTAACCGCGAATCCCATATCCAAAAACAAGGGCGGTGGGATAATAGTGGATGTCCATTGCTTCCGCAGCTGAGATCCTAACTGATCAACTAGGTGCGTTACAGGAACCAGGAAAAGGAACAGCTCTTTCAAGAGCTAGGAGTAATAGCCAGGGGAGTATACAAGTATAGCAATCCCCACACACATGAGACGAGGCTCTATGTTGAAGGTAAAACAGGAACACTTTATTGAGGACTACCCGCCCGTATTTATGCAGGTCCCCATCTGGTGTACACTCCCCTAGGGGACCAGAATGAAGACTGTGACACAGGACAGATACGTAGCACTCAGGATACACAGACACAACACATCCCCACAATGCATCATGGTTTCCTCCTCTCTGCCCTGGAGACACCCGAGGAGCAATTCAATTATCTCTCAGGACAAAGGGAAATCACCAATACACATGTGGGAACAACAGGACAGGAATCACCACCCAAACACACAATGTCACACCCTCACAGCAAACACAGACATTTAACATATTCCCAGATAGCTCAAGTCTGAGTGCATAATATTAGGTGAATGGCACTCAGACAACATGAATACAATAAAATGAGCTATCGGGGTACCCTCATATAACATACAATACAATTACACAGACAGATGGTTCTGTCACACACCTCAAAACCCCACATGTCCCCATATGGCTTGGATCTGAGCGCTCAGATGCCACAAATACAGTCAAATCGCCATGGGGTTTAAGTTTTGCATGGGCTGATGAGAGGACCCATAATCCTGGGGCAAGAGGCTGGCAACCAGGCCCCTCCAAAACCCAGTGGCGAGGTTATTTTCACCACATCTCCAATTTGGCATATAATTTATTCTCCCGAAGGATCGTCAAAACCTGTCTCACATGATCCTGATGGGTCTTCAGATCAAGTAAATTAAAATGTCATCCAAGTAAACCACCACGAACCTTCCCACCAAATGATGGAAAATGTCATTGATGAATTCAGACTGTAGGCCCCTCTCAAATCCAACTTGGAGAACACCTTGGCTCCAACAATCTTATCAAAAAAGTCAGAGATCAAAGGCAGGGGATATGGATCCCGGACCGTAATACGGTTCAATTCCCGGAAATCCAAACAAGATCTCAGCGATCCATCCTTCTTTTTTACAAAGAACAAACCTACTGCCACCGGAGACTTAGATGGCCTAATATGACCTTTTGCCAAACTCTCGGTGATATACTTCCGCATGACCTCTCTTTCGGGTTGAGAAAGATTGTAGAGCCGAGACTTTGGCAACTTAGCCCCTGGGATGAGATTAACTGGACAATCATAGTCACGATGAGGGGGAAATTCCTGAGCCCCACCCTCCGAAAAGACATCCGCAAAATCTGAGAGATACTGAGGTAAAGCCGTAGTGGACACACCAGAGATAGATGTGCCAAGACAATTATCCGAACAAAATTCACTCCAACCAATAATTTGTCTTGCTTGCCAATCTATAATTGGGTTATGTTTAATCAACCATGGTAACCCCAAAACTAAAGGAGCCGGCAAATCCTTCATGACAAAACAAGACATAATCTCAACATGTGAATCACCCACCCTTAAGTGAATACCATGAGCAAAATGAGTGAGACTCCTTTGAGAAAGAGGGGAAGAATCAATTGCAAAAACCGGAATCTCTCTTTCTAAAGTGCAAGTACTTAGACCCAGATTTTGAAGAAAAAGAAAGTCAATAAGGTTTACCCCAGCACCACAGTCAAGGAATACTTCAACAAAAAATTCTCTTGAGTCTAGCACCACCATAGCTGGAAGGAGAAAACGGGTATTACAGGGAGCTTGCATACCTGCCTGCTCCACCACACCATTCACACTACCAAGAGTCAGGAAAGTTTTTTTTTTTCTTTTTCTCTTCCACATGCGGTTTAACAAAAGGACAAGCAAAAATAAAATGACCACTTTTCCCACAGTATTAACATAGTATGTGCAATTTCCTAAAGTCTCTACTACTAGAACGGAAAGAAACCTGACCCAGCTGCATGGGTTCCTCCCCTACCCCAGAGTTACCTGTAACATCACCCTGGGAAGCAGTAGAGACGAAACCACTCACAGACGGGATCCCTTGCGCGGAGGGAGCCCTACACCTTTCTCTAATACCTCTATCTAACCGTACTGCCAAAGACATTGCATTCTCTAAAGAATCTGGGTACTCATGAAAAGCAAGGGCATCTTTCAATCTCTCAGATAACCCCTGACAAAACTGACTACATAACGCGGGATCATTCCACTCTGACTCAGTAGCACATCTCCTAAATTCAACACAGTAAGCGTCTGCAGTATGTTCACCCTGTAATAAATGACGTAATTTCGATTCCGCCATCGAGACGCGATCTGGGTCATCGTAGATTAATCCCAGGGCCTTAAAAAATTCTTCCACTGACCGGAGGGCCCGAGAACCGGGCGGCAGAGAAAAGGCCCAGGATTGCGCGTCCCCTTTAAGCAGAGAAATGATTATACCTATCCTCTGACTTTCATCACCTGACGACGATGGACGCAGCCGAAAATACAATTTGCATGACTCTCTAAAATGGATAAAGTCATCTGTACCCCCTGCAAATCTATCAGGAAGAGCGACTTTAGGCTCCCCACAAATTTGACCTGCACCTGATGCCAGAGCATTCTGACACCGTGTGACTGAATTACGCAGCTCCGCAACCATTAGGGATAGCCCCTGCATGCGGTCAACTAACGCATCAATTGATGCCATCACAAAACCGCTGAGCAATGACAGTCAAAGTGTTGGCGGGTTATAATGTCACGGCGGACGGGATCTCAGATACACAGATAAACCAACAAACAAGTATCTAGGCGAGAAGCTGGGGAAAGGTCACCTCCTAGCAAATCCCTGACTTCTCTCCCTACACTGCTAAGCCCACATTCAGACCTTGAAGGTAGGAATAATGTGTCCTCGTGCCTGGGCTGAAAATACCCTAGAATCCCTGAGATGGTGAAAGGGGAATAGGGGCAGCCTGCTCCCTCAGAACCTGGAGGGGACAGACGACACACAAACAGCCTAGACAGCAAACAACAAAAACAGAAACCAAACTTATCTTATCTGAGCTGGAACAGACAATCCTTCCTTCCTTGCTTCCAAGGCCAGACTGATTTCTATAACCCACACAGAACACTGGGAATGAGTGAAATTTAAACCAATGACCCCACCTAATGCACTTGAAGGAAGGCGGATCTAGCACGACTCCAAAACAAAACAAAAAATGAAACACATGCTGCTATTCTGGCCGACCTCCGCACATAGTCAGAGCAGGGCATGACACACTGTGTGTCTGGGTCCTCTGCCATCTTTCTCATCGTTCTGTAGCTCCTGCTCCTCCTCTCCGGTCATCTGTGTAGAAAAACCACCCATTTCGCCACACATTACTTGTGCTCCTATGTCCTTCTCCTCCAATTCAGCCCCCACAGGGCTCATGTGGCCATGAGATCTAGGCGCCACGTCTCCAGTCCTCTGACCAGCCATATTTACCAGCATCTGTTCCAGGACATGAAGCAATGGAATGACATCGTTCATCCCGTAGTCCTGGCGACTGACAAATAACGTGGCCTCCTCAAAGGGCCTCAGCAAATGGCAGGTGTCACGAACGAGCTGCCACTGGCTGACATCAAAGTTACACAGGGGAGTATTCCTGTCCGTTTGGATCATCAGGAAATCGTTGATGGCCTTTCTATGTTCGTACATATGGAGGGTGGAATTCCAATGGGTGGAAACATCGCATATCAGCCTATGTTCGGGTATGCCGTTCTGCCACTGCAGCTCAAGGATGGTGTCCTTTGCGGTGCATGAGTGGCTTATGTGCATGCAAAGTTTCCTGACCATTTTTAGGATGTCTTGCAGATGGGTGAAAGACTTCAGGAACCGCTTGACAACCAGATTGAACACGTGTGCAATGCAGGGCGCATTGGCTCAGCCCTCCTTGATGCAGCGCCGACACAATCTTCTTCCCGTTGTCGGTCACCATGGTTCCGATTTTCAGTTGTAAGCCGGGATTCAATTTCTTGCTGAAGGACATGGAGCAGTTCCTTCCCCGTGTGACTCAGTTTGCCCAGGCAGATGAGGTGCAGAACAGCGTGACACCGCCGTGCCCTGCACATGTGGTATGCTGGAGGGGCACTGTGCATTGTCCCTGCAGTGGAGGCTGAGGACACGGTGGAGGATGAGGAGGCAGAGACGGACATTGTCGCTGGACCAACGGCGTGGCAATATGGAGGCGAAAGCGGCATCACCTGACCAAGTTGTGGGTGTGGCTGTGCAGGAACCACATTCTCCCAGTGGGCCATAAAGGATATATACTGTCCCTGACCGTAGTTATAGCTCCACACTTCAGTGCTGCTGTGCACTTTGGCAGACACCGACAGGCTCAAGGACTGGCCCACCTTCTGTTCTACATATTTGTGCAGGGCTGGTACTGCCTTTTTGGCAAAGAAATGACGGCTTGGGACTCTGCACCTCGGCTCGGCACAAGCCATCAGTTCTCCGAAAGGTGCAGAGTCCACCACTTGGACAGGGAGGGACTTCAGCCAGGGCCAGTTTTAGACAAAATGTGGCCCTGGGCGAAATTAAAAGCGGGGCCCCAAATTCTGAAGTACTGTATCAACAGTCACATTTCTTCACAACGCGAGCGGAGAAGTTACCGCCACGGCCCACGATTGGTTGCAGGCAGCATCAACATGGATGATAACATCCACGGACCTGAGCAGAGGTCAGAGAGCACCGGAGTCGAGAGACAGTGTCAGGAAGCAGGTAAGGCCCAGTTCACACTTCAGTTGTTTGGTCAGTTATTTCCATCAGTTATTGTGAGCCCAAACCAGTAGTGAAGGCTACTCAGAGATAAAATATAAGGCAAAGATTTCTTCCTGCTCTGTGTTTTTGACCTGCACCTGGTTTTGGCTCACAATAATTGATGGAAATAACTGAAGTGTGAACGCAGCCTAAGGGCTCATGCAGACGGCTGTTGCTTGTCTGCAATATGTGGGCAATGACCGTGTGCTCACCATATCATGGATGTGGACCCATTCACTTGAATGGATCCGCAATCCAGAAGGTGCGGTGCGGAACGGAGGCACGGAACCCAACAAAAGAACTATGGAGCGCTGCCGTGGGATTTCTCTCCGTGCCTCCACACCACAAAAAAATAGAACATGTTCTATTTTTTTGCGGTGTGGACGGATCACGGACCCTTTCAAGTTGAATGGGTCTGTTTCAGTCTGCGGCAACCGCATGGATGGTGCCCGTGCATTGGGGACAGTAAATTGCGGTCCCCAATGCACGGAACGGCCGGTTTGCGTGCAAAAGCCATATTTATACCAAGATTAATAATAATAAATAAAAAAAGTAATAGCTCAGTAATAAGGAATGCAAATTATACACACTGGAGCTAAGCAATCTATAGACTGCCAACAGGAGGGAGCTGGGAGGGTTGGGGAAATAAAGGAATGCACTTGTTTCACTGAAGTCAAAATGCTGCCTTTCTTCCATAATTTTAGATAGGGGATATATATGACATAGATAGTAGATAGATAGATAGATAGATATGACATAGATAGGAGATAGATAGATAGATAGATAGATAGATAGATAGATAGATAGATTATAGATATGACATAGATAGATAGATGGATAGATAAATAGATAGATAGATAGATAGATAGATAGATAGATAGATAGATAGATAGGAGATAGATAGATAGATTGCCCCTGACGAAGCCATCCGGCGAAACGCATAGGGTAAGTGAGGGACACTGGATGGGTGATATGACCATTAATACGTTTGTTTACAATTAAATGAGCTACTATATGTGGTTCCTGGTCTACCTGAGGCACTATTGCTATGTACTTTACTAGGCTCTTTGCCTGTGTGTGGAAACCTGCTGTAGTATCTATTTTTTTCATTTTTTGTTACTAACTTGGGGTAGCATTTACACTTGTGTATTTATTTATTCAATTGCATTTGCTGCTTCCCCTATATGTATTCACATTTATCGGTCCCCTCCCCCCTGTGTCCCTCTTTTATACCTGTTTTACTCCATCCAATGATGTAAGACTCCATTATATGTGTTTTATTGTGTTGTTCTAATAAGGTATATATTTTTTGCTTACAAATGGTCGCTTTTTCTTTGGTGATCTGGGTATGCACATAGTGTTATAGGTTGTGATTTAATCAATATATGTGGCCCTCATAGGTCGTCAGTGTAGGTTTTTGTTGTTCTAATCTCAGTAACGGTGGTTTAGATCCTTTTCTTCTACACACAAGTGCTACAACAGATGGCCTGTCTGTCTCTGAAATAATGTTGAGGCTGCCGGAAGCTAATAAACCTTCACCTTGGTACAAAGGCACCTAAAGCCTAGTATAATGGCTATTGTCCTTCCTTTGTCTTTTTACATAGCAATAATAAAGTCCACTTGGCACCCCAGAAGAGTAGACGGTAGAAGAAGGTCTCACCTCTGCCTGTTTCTTGGCTTGACAACTAAGACAACTAATTGGCTCCTTTGGACCGTGGAGCCCAAGAGAGAGCTGAGAGGAGGGGATCCTCTCTTTCCCCTGCTCCTCACTCCAGCTCCTCCAACTTTTTCCCCCAACACTCACTAACTAGGCCTGAACTGTGGTATATATAGACTATGGTGCTATCCCCATCTAGTGGTGGAATATGTGTAGTGCACCTAACAGCCTGTTAACAAGGATTTTACATAAAAGTGCAATACAGCATACTACAACATGTAATATACAAGTGGGAAGCTGCATATAGTGAACCTGAATACTTTAGGAGAGCATCCTGCAAATAATATCACAGAGAGTTTGCCTGCCGCTCGGGAGAAACACCCTTATTGGATAGCTCAATATAAGTAAAAAACAGCATATTTAGTACCAGAGTGCTATAGTTTGGACTTAGAATAATTACAGAAGTCTTGCCTGTAAAAGTGTCAGCCGTAAAGAGAACTCCTCAACTGACAATTGCCTAAACCTGATAAAAGGAATACTACTGAACCTATTTCTGAGTCATCACTCATACCATACAAATGAACTGTATCTGTACTGACTACCTGAAGACAATTGATTCAGTAAATGTTCAACTGTTTGATTACAACCGACGCCTCAATATTTCTACTACTACACTCAACATTTGCACCTTACGGTGCTGGCGTCAGGAACACAGGGGCCCAGCCACCAAAGCACCTTAAACACCTATACCATCAAGGGCACCTCAATTTCCATCTGACTGGTGTTACCTGCAATAGAGAGTGCCCCAGAGAATTTAATGCTGTCTTCCCATCCACTCCACTGCCGGCCCAGGGAGGCTTTGCTAACCGTGAGTACAAACAACTACTACCCCCATCGGCCCACTGTAGCCTCACGTGTTTCCCCTACGGTCCGGCTCGTTGCAATTCTACATACGGCCACGTTCACCTCGACCAGTGGCTTAAAAAAAAAAAAAAAACAACTGCCACACCGCCGAGTAGGTGATTTTACCCCCAACACTACGCACTGACTGTCTGCTACCACAGCTGCCTCCTTGAGCCCCTGCACCACTACTTCCCGGGCAGTTAGGCTCCTGCGAAGTGGGTGGTCTACCCTGCCGCATTTGGCTACCGACCTCCCACTGCTGCCTCCCTGCTGACTCCCGCCAATGCCAGCGACTTGCTGGCTCTGCTGCTGGCTCCTGGGCAAGCTGCCACCCTCTTCTCCCGAAGATGATAAAGCCCCTTCGTCACCCGGCTCCCCAGTGCGATCAGCTAAATCATCATCATCGAGTACTGTCTGCACGTCACTGATGTCCTCCTCAACCACCTCTGGGTCAGGAGCCTGACCGCTCTCAACACCAGCTCCCACGTCACTTTCCTCATCACTATTTTCCTGCCTAGCGGAGAAAGCGGTGGATGTCTCCTACACTTCTTGGTTGGGCAGTAGCTGCTGACTGTCCTCTAGTAGCTTTTCATTGCTGAAAAGTGGAGCCGAGCCTACTTCTCGCGGTGATGGAACAGAGAAGGACAGAGGCAGGTTGAGGACAGGTAAGGGCACAGGGCCTGCTCCTGGGCCATGCCAACTAAGGGTTGTGTCTGACGAACCCACTGACTCTTGGCTGGGGGTGTCTGATGTCACTTGCGACGAGTCAACCATTCAATAACCGCTGGGTTGCAGGTCACGACACGACTGGGAGCTCAGGCCTCTCGAAGTGACCCCTGCTGCCACGGCCCCTTACTCTGTTGCGACCTCTGCCTGGCCCAGAAACATTTAGGCCTACCTGTGCAGGGCCTGGAACTTCTCTGCCTAACATACTGTTAGATCAAATAACCAAATGGTAGATCAAATATTTTTTTATTTTGCCACTAATATAGATGTTCGTGATGAGAACATAGTCCTACCACTTTACAAATCACTAGTCAGACCACACATGGAGTACTGTGTACAGTTCTGGGCTCCTGTGAACAAGGCAGACATAGCAGAGCAGGAGATGGTACAGAGGAGGGCAACTAAAGTAATAACTGGAATGGGTACCCTTAAAGATTATCAACATTAGGGTTATTCACTTTAGAAAAAAGACGACTGAGGGGAGATCTAATTACTATGTATAAATATATCAGGGGTCAGTACAGAGATCTCTCCCATCATCTATTTATCCCCAGGACTGTAACTGTGACAAGAGGACATCCTCTGCGTCTGGAGGAAAGAAGGTTTCTACACAAACATTGAAGAGGATTCTTTACGGTAAGAGCAATGAGACTATGGAACTCTCTGTCTGAGGAGGTGGTGATGGTAAGTTCACTAAAAGAGTTCAAGAGGGGCCTGGATGTATTTCTGGATGTATTACAGGCTATAGCTATTAGAGATGGGTCGTTGATCCAGGGAGATATTCTGATTGCCTGATTGGAGTCGGGAAGGAATTTTTTTCCCCTTAAATAGGAAAAATTGGCTTCTACCTCAAAGTTTTATTTTTGCCTTCCTCTGGATCAACTTGCAGGATAACAGGCCGAACTGGAGGGACAAATGTCTTTTTTCGGCCTTTTATACTATGTTACTATGTTACTAATACAAACGGAATATGCAAATGTGATCGCACTCTACATCCAGCATTCTGCCCTGTCTCCATGCTGGATGAGACATTAGTGTACATTTTGGCCAAAGCGTAATAAGCCACTCACCACGTCAAGGTCGCCTCATTTGAGTGGTCCCTAACACTAGTTCCTACCTGTTCATGGGCCATGACAGCCACACAAAGTCCAGGGAATGCAGGTCAGCATGCAAGCCAAGCACACTCTGCTTTTAACCCCGTCCGGTGCCATTACAGCTTTCATCGGATCCAGGGATGCAAGTACCAACATGCACGCTGAGCCCACCATATACTTCTCCTGGAGCCAAATGGCTACTGGTAGGTTCTATATAAGCAGACTCCGTTTTATACTGACTTTAAAACCAGCCTCCAGGACAGATTGACTGGTCAGGTGTGCATGACTCCAAGGAGACCGCCACGCCTCCAATATATACTACAAAGAAAAAATGTGGGGGATTGGGTCAGCACAACCTGTATGTAGGTGCATGGTGATGTGCACCTACATACAGGTTGTGCTGACACAATCCCCCACATTTTTTCTTTGTAGTATATATTGGAGGCGTGGCGGTCTCCTTGGAGTCATGCACACCTGACCAGTCAATCTGTCCTGGAGGAGAAGTATATGGTGGGCTCCAGGAGAAGTATATGGTGGGCTCAGCGTGCATGTTGGTACTTGCATCCCTGGATCCGATGAAAGCTGTAATGGCACCGGACGGGGTTAAAAGCAGAGTGTGCTTGGCTTGCATGCTGACCTGCATTCCCTGGACTTTGTGTGGCTGTCATGGCCCATGAACAGGTAGGAACTAGTGTTAGGGACCACTCAAATGAGGCGACCTTGACGTGGTGAGTGGCTTATTACGCTTTGGCCAAAATGTACACTAATGTCTCATCCAGCATGGAGGCAGGGCAGAATGCTGGATGTAGAGTGCGATCATATTTGCATTTTCCGTTTGTATATGTATTTCGCCATGGTGATGTGCACCTACAGACAGGTTGTGCTGACCCAATCCCCCACATTTTTACTATGTTACTAATACATAGCAAACAGGGCTTTAGAATATATCACTGCACTGCTGAATGGCAATTAGGCCCTAATTATTTTTTATTTTTACACTACACAAAATGCTTTTCAACAGATAAGTGCAACGCAGGACGGCGAATATATTTTTATTTCGGCAGTAATACACAGGAAACTTGGCTTTAGAATATATCACTACAACGCAGAATGGCAATTTGCCACAATTTTTTTTCTAGTTTTACACAAAAGGCTTTTCAACAGATAAGTGCAATGCAGGACGGCGAATATATTTTTATTTCACCACTAATACATGGCAAACTGGGCTTTAGAGTATAGCACTGCACCGGACAAGGGCAATTAGGCCCTAGTCTTTTTACACTTTTACAGAACACAGAAAAGAGCAACCCAGGACGGCCAATATATTTTTATTTAGCCAGTAATACACAGCAAACTGGGCTGTAAAATAGCTCACTGCACTGCTGTACTGCAATTACGCCCTAATTGTTTTCTACTTTTACACAAAAAGCTTTTCAACAGATAAGTGCAACGATGAACGGCGACTAAATTTTTATTTTGCTAGTAATACATGGCAATTTGGGCTTTAGAGAATAGCACTGCACTGCACAAGGGCAAGTAGACCCTATATTTTTTTTACACTTTTACAGAACACAACAGGCTTTTCAACAGATAAGTGCAACGCAGGACGGCATATATATATTTTTTATTTTCGACAGTAATACACGGCAAACAGGGCTGTAAAATATATCACTGCACCGCTGAACAGCAATTAAACCCTCATTTTTTTTCTATTTTTACACTACACAAATTGCTTTTCAACAGATAAGTGCAACACTGGACAGCGAATATATTTTTATTTTGCCAGTGATACACGGCAAACTGGGCTTTAGAATATGTCACTGCACCGCAGAACGGTAATTAGGCCTTCATTTTTTTCTACTTTTACTAAAAAGGCTTTTTAACAGGTAAGTGCAACTCAGGAAGGCAAATATATTTTTATTTTGCCACTAATACACGGCAAACTGGGCTTTAGAGTATAGCACTGCACCGGAAAAGGGCAATTAGGCTCTAGTCTTTCTTACACTTTTACAGAACACAACAGGCTTTTCAACAGATAAGTGCAACGCAGGATGGCGAATATATTTTTGTTTTGCCCGTAATACACGGCAAAATGTGCTTTAGAATATATCACTGCACCGCAGAACGGCAATTAGGCACCAGTGTTTTTTACACTTTTATAGAACACAACACGCTTTTCAATAGATAAGTGCAATGCAGGACGACAAATATATTTTTATTTCACCAGTAATACACAGCAAACTGGGCTTTAGAATATATCACTTGTAGGGATTTGCTCTGGTAGGCAGGGTAAGCGGACACAATACGGAGTTAAGCCCACGGTTGAAAAGCAAAAGTTCAGTGTTTATTCACTCAAAAAAGCTGAAAAGAAAAACAATTATTTGCAGGGTTCTGGGGTTAATTCACACAGCAAGAGTCCTGGTGTTAATTCACACAGCAAGAGTCCACAGAATAAAACATGTCACCTGGCAGTCCACAGCAGGCTTTAGGGCGCCTGACTCCCAGCAGGCAGCTCTCATGTGGCTATCTGCTTTGCAGCATGGCAGAACTCCTCAGCTTCCAAACACAGAGCTTCCACAGGTCCACTATCACCTGGATGATCATTCCACACACAGCTGAGCTGCTGGCTGGGTTTTAGATCCCAGCCCAAAACCTGACCTGGAACGTGGGGAACAGCCACCCACCCTGCTCTTTGGCTGCTCTCAATAAGAATCGGCCCGGATCTGCTTTACAGCCACACTAAGTAAAAACAGTGTCAGCAAGCACTAGCTGCCGCTGACACACAAAATTACCGGTTCCTATCTCAATGAGGCCAGGAACCTCAGTGACACGTACCTTCTATCAATGATGGACCCTTGCGCCTTCCTACATACCTCCCCCCTTTGTTCAACCCTGAGGGGGTGAACACACATCAGACAGTGTACTCGGGACAGGGCATCCCCGTTTCCCTGTAACCGGCCTGCCCTGTGTTCTACTGTAAACTTAGTTTTGAAGAGACAAGAACCACCTGGTGACCCGAGCATTTCTCTCTTTGGCCTGGCTCATCCACTTGAGAGGGGAGTGGTCAGTCACCAGATGGAATTTCCTCCCCCAAAGATAATAGCGGAGAGAATCGAGTGCCCACTTGATGGCCAGGCACTCTCTCTCCACTATACTGTACCGGGTCTCGGCTGGAGTGAGCTTACGGCTGAGGAAGATAACTGGATGCTCTTCCCCGTGGACTTCCTGAGACAGTACCACACTGAGGCCTACTTTGGAGGCATCGGTCTGTACCACAAACTCCCTCTTGAAGTCGGGCGACCCACACAGGGCCGACTTCAAAGTGGAGAAAGCCTCTTCCGCCGGATCATTCCAGCGGACTATCACGTACTTCCGTCCCTTTAAGAGCCCTGTCAACAGAGTCGCTAGAGCGGCAAAATGGGGAACAAACCTCATATAATAGCCCACCATTTCCAGGAATGACTTTACTTGTCTAGAGGTGGCAGGTCGGGGCCAATTCCGTATCGCCTCTATTTTGTTTACTTGAGGTTTGATGACTCCGCGCCCAATGACATACCCAAGGTATTTAGTCTCCTCTAACCCTATCGCACATTTCTTTGGGTTAAATGTTAGTCCCGCCTTTCGACGGGAGTCCACAACGGCTTGTACTTTGGGCAGGTGACTTTCCCAATCAGTACTGTGAATGACAATATCATTCATGTAAGCCGAGGCATACCGCCGATGGGGACGAAGCACAATGTCCATTAGACGTTGAAAAGTGGCGGGGGCACCATGCAGGCCAAAGGATAACACCTTATATTGGTACAGTCCCTCTGGTGTAACGAAGGCAGTTTTCTCTTTGGCAGCCTCCGTCAAGGGTACCTACCAGTACCCTTTGGTGAGGTCCAAAACAGAAAAATACCTAGCTTGGCCGAACCTCTCAATAAGTTCATCTACCCATGGCATGGCATATGCATCGAACTTACATATTTTGTTTAATTTCCAAAATCGTAACGTCCTGTCTGGCTTGGGAATTAAGACTATAGGACTGGCCCACTCACTTTTAGACTCCTCAATGACGTCAAGCCGCAACATGAGCTGCACTTCCTCCGAGATGGCTTTTCGTCGGGCATCGGGTACCCGGTATGGCTTTAACCGGACTTTTGCCTGAAGCTCAGTGACAATGTCATGTTGGATTGCGGAAATGCGTCCGGGGAGGTCTAACCGCTTCCTTTGCATCAGAAGGAGGAGCAGGATCCTCTTGCCCTAGTCTTCCGTACAGGTTTTCCTATCCTTCCAAGGTTTTAGTAAATTAACATGGTAAACCTGCTCTGGCTTTCGCCTCCACGGCTGGTGTACCTTGTAATTTAACTGTACAATTTTTTCACGTAGCTCATAGGGCCCCTGCCATCTGGCTAGGAACTTACTGTCCACGGTCGGCACCAGAACCAAAACCCAATCACCCGGGTTAAAGATCCGGACCTGAGCCTGCCGATTATAGATCCGACTCTGGGCTCGCTAAGCGGCCTCCATATGCTCCCTGACAAGAGCCAAAATGGTCTCTATCCGCTGTTGCATCTTGGTAACATATTCAAGGATGCTTTTATGCGGAGTGGGTTGTTGCTCCCACGCCTCTTTGGCTACATCCAACAAGCCACGATGATGTCTGCAATATAGCAATTTGAAGGACGAGAACCCAGTAGAGGCCTGGGGCACCTCTCGCACTGCGAACATGAGATAGGGCAGAAGAAGGTCCCAATCCTTTCCATCTTTGGACACCACCCTTTTTAACATAGTTTTTAGTGTTTTGTTAATACTTTCAACTAGTCCGTCCATTTGTGGATGATACCCGGACGTCCGTAACTGTTTAATATGCAGCAACTTACAGAGTTCACTGATGACCTTGGACATAAAAGGGGTCCCCTAGTCAATCAGGACCTCTTTAGGTAGCCCCACTCGGGAGAACATCTCCATTAGCTCTTTAGCTATAAGTTTTGCCGATGTATGTCGCAGTGGCACTGCCTCCGGGTACCGAGTGGCGTAATCAAGGACAACCAAGATGTGTTGGTGTCCCCTAGCGGACTTCGGTACTGGGCCTACCAGGTCCATAGCGATTTGCTCAAACGGTACCTCGATGATCGGGAGAGGTACCAAGGGGCTGCGGAACAGGTGCTGGGGGCTAGTTGCCTGGCAGGTCGGGCAAGACTTACAGAACTCGTCCACCTCCTTAAACACACTGGGCCAGTAAAACCGTTGTAGTATCCGGTCCTGTGTTTTCTGCATTCCCAGATGACCCCCGAGAACATGCTGGTGGGCTAACTCTAACACGAGTTTGCGATAAGCCTGGGGCACCACCAACTGTTCAATGGATTCACCTCGTAGCTGGTTTACACAATATAACATACCCTGATGAACCACAAAACGGGGGAACACCGACTCTGCCCCTGGTTGTTGTGGTTCACCATCTACCATTAACACATTTTCCCAGGATCGGGATAGGGTTGGATCTCGGTGTTGTGCAGTACCGAAATTATCCCCGGAGACATTGAGGTCTGCCAGCTCAGGACCTGGCGGCAAGTCCTCCATGTCTCCTACCATTACACTAGGCGGGGTTGTCTCCCCCTCTTCCACCGAAGTGGCGGTCACCCCTACCGCTGACCCTTCGGACTCAGGTTCCCAGGGTTCTGGTCTCCCCCCTAAGCTGGGCCACTCTGCTAGGGTTACACCTGTCTCATGGGTATCAGTCACTTTCAGAACAGACCACAGTGCCAGGAAGCCCGGGAAGTCTCTCCCTATTATAAGTTCATAATGTAGACAGGCTGCGACAGCCACTTCGTGGGTCCACCGTCCGGAAACCGTGGACAGAGACAAGATAGCAGTAGGGTAGTCTTTTAAGTCCCCATGTATACACATGACCCCTACTTTACTGCCAGTATACTCCTGACTCCATATCAGGGAAGCCCTTACCAGGGTCACCAGACTCCCTGAGTCCAACAGAGCCTCCGCTGGAGTGTCTCCCACCTCCACCTGGCACAGGTGATTCAGCGTCTCCCGAGCACCCACTGCACACAGCTTCCTGGCATACAATGATTGATGGAAGCCATAGTTCGTGTCCATGGGTTCCCCCTGCTGCTTGAACATGGCCAGGCTCCTGACACCGCCAGCAGACTATCGGAGCGGGGTCCACAGGGGTTACATCCCAGGCAGGTTTGGTGGGCACCAGTCGCCGGGTCCGGGGTGGAGAGATACAGGATTTGATTGCCCCCCTCCCAAAAGAACCCACCTGTAAGTTCTGGTTAGCCTCATAGCACTCTACCAGGTCGACCATCTCCAGCGCATTACCTGGAGAGACCTGGCCAATCCATTGCTGGAGAGGGGTGGCAGAGCCCTCCAGAACCTGTCTGCTAACAACCGGTCCAGCATAGCAGTGGGGCTCAGCACGTCAGGTTGTAGCCACTTTTGCAACAGGTTGAGCAGGTTATCATACTGGGGTCTCACGGGATCAGCTGGGTTGAACCTCCCCTGATGCACCCGCTGGGCCTGGACCAGCACATTCACCCCCAGTCTTGCCCAAATCTCACCCTTTACCTTTGGGTAGTCGGCCGCTTGATCGTCCGGCAAGTCAAAATACAGCCCACTGGTCTTGGGGCAGCATTTCCCTGGTGGCCACTTTCTCATATAGCGCCAGCGAGGTTTCGACGTCGTCTGTGGGCGTCATTTTAAAGATCGCTGCACAGACTGCTTTCCGGACATCGTGGACGCTTGGGGTTGCTCCTGCTGTCTGCAAAGCCATCACGTGTTGTAGCAGCAACTGGTTGGTCTCTTGCTGCTGCCTATTAGCCTCGTGTTGCTTCAGGTTGGTCTCTTGCTGCTGCAGATTAGCCTCCATGAAGGCCTTCACAACAGCCTCCATTTTGTCATGTGACACAGGTTTGAATCTAGCAGGTTTGATAAATGACATACAACCGTGTGCCAACCAAAAAATATTTCAGCGTTCACGCCAGCCTCTCTGCACTTGCCCGCTCCAAGCCACCAATTGTAGGGATTTGCTCTCGTAGGCAGGGTAAGCGGATGCAATACAGAGGCAAGACCAAGGTTGAAAAGCAAAAGTTCAGTGTTTATTCACACAAAAAAGCAGAAAAGAAAAAAATACTTTGCAGGGTCCTGGTGTTAATTCACACAGCAAGAGTCCTGGTGTTAATTAACACAGCAAGAGTCCACAGAACAAAACCACAGCAGGCTTTAGGCTGGGTTCAGACCTGAGCGTTCGCGATGGAGCGCTCTGTATGCGCGATTGTACTGGCATTTACAATCGCGCATACAGAGACAAGCGAACGCCCATTGTCGCGCGTTCCCGAAAGTCTATGTATGGGAACGCGCGACAAAACGCCCCAAAGAAGCTCAAGAACTTTTTTGAGCGTCGGGCGTTTTACAGCGCGATCGTACGCGCTGTAAAACGCCCAGGTGAGAACCCTGCCCATAGGGAAGCATTGGTTCTTGCCTGTTGAGCGTTTTACAGCGCGTAGGAACGCGCTGTAAAACGCTCAAGTGTGAACCCAGCCTTAGGGCGCCTGACTCCCAGCAGGCGGCTCTCATGCAGCCTTGCAGCATGGCGAGACTCCTCAGCATCCAAACACAGAGCTTCCACAGCTCCACTATCACCTGGAGGATCATTCCACACAAAGCTGAGCAGCTGGCTGGGTTTTAGATCCCAGCCCAAAACCTGACCTGGAACGTGGGGAACAGCCAGCCACCCTGATCTTTGGCTGCTCCCAATATAAACCGGCCCGGATCTGCTTTACAGCCACACTAAGTAAAAACAGTGTCAGCGAGCACTAGCTGCCGCTGACACACAAAATTAGCGGTTCCTATCTCACCGAGGCCAGGAGTTTTCTAGTTTTATACAAAAGGCTTTTCAACAGATAAGTGCAACGTAGGACGGAAAATATATTTTAATTTCGCCAGTAATACACGGCAAACTGGGCTGTAAAATATATCACTGCACCGCTGAACGGCAATTACGCCATCATTTTTTTAATTTTTACACTACACAAATTTCTTTTCAACAGATAAGTGCAACGCTGGATGGCGAATATATTTTTATTTTGCCACTAATACACGGCAAACTGGGCTTTAGAGTATAGCACTGCTCCACATATGGTCAATTTGGCCCTAGTTTTTTACACTATTACAGAGCACAACAGGCTTTTCAACAGATAAGTGCAACGCAGGACGGCGAATATATATATTTTTTGCCCGTAATACACGGCAAACTGGGCTTTAGAATATATCACTGTACTGCAGAATGGCAATTAGGCCCTAAATTTTTTTATACTTTTACACAAAAGGGTTTTCAACAGATAAGTGCGGCGATGAACAGCGAATATATTTTTATTTCACCAATTATACACGGCAAAATACACGCAAAAAAAGGGCTTTAAAACAGATAACTGCACCGCTGAGCGGCAAAGATATTTTTCCTTTTTCCACTAATACACGCAAAAAAGGGCTTTAAAACAGATAACTGCACCGCTGAGCGGCATATATATTTTACTTTTGCCATTAATACATGACAAAAAGGGCTGTAATTTTCGCACTTCACCACACAACGGTTAATAAGTCCTTTTTTCCCCACTAATACAAGCCAAAAAATGCTTTAGAACATATAACTACACCTCGCTAGGGCAAATAAAACGTAGAAATATTTACGTATAATAACCCATATTAATACCTGTATCAAACAGCACTTGCACCCTAATAAGAACGGTTTGATGGAATTACAGAGCTGAATAATGGCAATTTGGATCCCCAGTCAGTGCTGCAAGGTGTAATAGGAATGTTCCTATTACCCAGGCTGTAACCTCCCCGACTGAACCCTGTTTAACCGAAATGCTGTGGAATGATTCCTCCCTATCCTTTCCCTACATCTTGAATAATCTTTCCCTGCACTTGTAAATAGTTTTTTTTTAGCACAATGACATTTTTTCTATCACTGCCCCAGTGCCTGCAGACACGTCTCTCCCTACACTGGTAAATGGCAGAATCTAAGATGGCTGCACTATTTATAGGGCTGTGACATCACAGGACTGGCTGGCTGCTGATTGGCTGCATGCATGGCATTATGGGTAATCCTGCCTTCCCAGAGTTCCTTTCTCCATGTCCTCACACATACAGCAGCCATTTTAGGAAAAAATGTGATTCGTTATCAAGAAGCTTAAGGAAATTCGCATTTGGTGCGAATCAAATTTTTCCTAAAATTTGGAACGAATTCCACTTCGTCAGTTTAGATTCGCTCATCTCAAGTGGCAGCAGCCATATATTACAGAACATGGCAGGCAGACAGCAGCAGTGGCATGATAGGGCAGTCAGCAAGGGCAGATGTATTCATTGACCTCAGCCGGAGGGCTGTGAAGGTCCTCGCAGATCTATGCCTTGTCAAAAGTGATGTTTTGCACACTGGCGGAAGGCAACTCTGTCCGTTTGGGTGTCATGATGCCACCTGCTGCAGTGCAAACCCTTTCTGAGATGACATTGGAGGCTGGACAAGACTGTATAGAGACAGCAAACTGGGCCAATTTCAGACACTGTTCTATTCTGCCTCTCCAAAAGTCAGGGTACACGGTATGCATCAGGAAATTTTCGAGAAGAATTAAAACTTTAGTAAAGGTGCGGAACTGCACCATTATGGCCACCTAGTCAAAATTCTCAGTGACAGGAAATGGCAAGAATTGCGGCAGATGGTATAGAAAAAAATTACATTTTAGAAAAAGATTACATTTTGATGAAGGTACGGAAGTGGCACTACGAACACCTGGCCAAAAGTCCAAATTATGGAATATGGCAAAAACGGTGGTAGATAGCGTAGACAAGTAATCAATTTTATAGAAGAGTTACATTTTGGTGAAGAAGAGGAACTACGGCACCTGGCCAAAAGTCTCTGTGACGGGATATGGCAAAAATTGTGACCAATGGCATAGAGAAGTATTCAGTTTTATGGAAGAATTTTGGTGAAGGCGTGGAAGCACACCACTACTGATATCTGGCCAGAAGTCCAACTGATGAAATATGGCAAAAACTGTAAGCTGATGGCTTACAAAAAGAATAACATTTTAGACGAATAAAATTTTGGGGAGGGCAAATTTCCACAGCTAAGTAATACCACAGCAGCTGCACCTCAAGCAATTTGGCCAGGTTGGAGTTCACCAATTGCTGGTCACACATAGTTTTCTCATGGCCACACATTCCGTTATGGATGTCGTCCAATGGAATGGAGGACAAGGAGGAGTCTGAGCAGGAAAAGAAGCAGTTGATGATCATGACAAGAACACTGTACTCCTTGGTGATGTTGGCTGGCTACCGCAAAGAAGAACGGGAGAAGAAGTACAGACTTGTTCTGATTCTGAATACTGGCCAGTCCTATTTTCAAGCAGGATCCAGTGATGTCACCTCATGCAAAAGAGCCCAGCTACCTATGTTTGTGTTTGAAAGCCTATAGCTTACCTTATTTCTGCAGATCTTGCACACGGTTGTGGTTTTGGGTGCTGGCCTTGTGGAGAAAAACTGCCATGCAGTAGTTGCTCTCACAAAGCTAGAAACAGCCAAGCTTGGCCTAGGTCTGGCAGGTTTTGAGCCTGCATCCACAGTATCAGCGGCATCACCAGTTGCCATGCTGACCATAATAGAAATAGAAGCATATCTGGACCTGGCAGTTCTTTTGGAGGGTTTGGACATACATTGCATCTGTTCTTTATTGCTGCCGCAACCACCACCCTACTCCTTTGATATCTCCTACTCCTCAGCACCCTGATCCAGCTCACACGTCCTGCTCAACACACAATCATCATCATAATCCTCACTCTCCCTGCCACTTTTACCAGACTGCAATATGTCATCATGGGCTCCTTGGCCCCTTCCCCATGTTCTTTCTCTGTATTTCCCCCTAGTGCCACTGTCACTACCAGAGTCCCTACTGCCACGATCATAGCTACAAGTGCCAATTCTACCACCACCACCTCCAACACAGCTATGCATGGGGTCCCACAGCCCCTCCTGAACCTTCATCTACAAATACTGATGCACAAGTCATCAAAAGGAAGACTCTCTTGAGTATCTTTCATAGTGCATGGGGTTTTGTTGCCTCTTCTTAGGAAAAAAAAAGGTGCTCCACTTGGAGAGGGCAGTGAAGACAGAAAGGATGCAACTGAAAGGCTTCTCCTGACTCCAAGGTGACATCATCTTGTTGTGACTGAGAGGAGAAGTGAGCCATCTAGTCCACAATCTCATCCTATATTGTCCTCAATAATAATGTGGTGCCAGGAAGAACTGTGGCCTACTACTACAGACCGAATGGCTGTTGCTGCTACTCCTGCTACTACCCACATTCTGACTGAGCTGACAAGGCCAGGGTCTTTTGTTTTGCACTCTTCTGTTTCCAGACATTTTATTATGAGGCCTATCAATGAGAAGTCCTGGTTTGGTAAACAGATTTTTAAATGGAACTATCAAAACTGCAAGTGTTTTTAAAGACAAAGTGCATTAAAATGTCCCTACCCTTCCACAAACATACTGTACAATGACAATGACAATTTACTGCAGTAAAATGTGCAAATTTTGCAGTGAAATATGTTTGAACTACAGTCTGTTGCAGTAGTGCATTCACTAACATGTTTATAACAATGCAATATTTGGTATAAAATGTCTTTCTAATATGTTCAATAGCATAGATATAGGAATGCAATTTTTGTAATAAAATGTCTCTGAACTACACGGTCTGATGCAGTAATACATTGAATAACATGAATATAACAATGCAATGTTTGCAGAAAAATGCCTAAACTCTGCATTCAACAGAGGATACGCAGCACTCCAAACTCATTTTTAGGCCTCATGCACACGACCGTGGTGTGTTTTGCGGTCCGCAAATCGCGGATCTGAAAAACACGGATGGCGTTCGTGCTCGTTTTGCAATTTGCGGAACGGCATGGACAGTTTTTAATATAACTGCCTATTCTTGTCCGCAAAGCGCGGACAAGAATCGGACATGTTATATATTTTTTGCGGGGCCACGGAACGGAGCAACGGATGCGGACATCTCTTGCGGCCCCATTGAAGTGAATGGGTCCGCATCCGAAGCCGCCAAAACTGCGGCTCGGATGCGGACCAAAACAACGGCCGTGTGCATGAGGCCTTAGGGTAAAGATCATTATAGTAATCTGGATACCTGGTAAAAAGGTCCAAGATAATGTGGTGTCCAAGAACAAGGATCCAGGCTCAAGGGTCCCTTGTAGTCAGTGTCAGACTGTGGTGCCTAGGGCCCACCAGTAAAATTTATTTTGGGGGCCTACATTCAAATATTACCTGCTCGCACAGCAGCAAGATGCTACCAGATGATTGAATATGGGGGTCCCTGCAGCAAGTTTGAGAAGGTATGTTCTGGGGCAAAGAGGACACTGGCTAGCTTTCCTCTATACCTAGAAGTCATCTCAGCTATCTGATCATGTCTGTAATGATAAACTGGGGAGTTTCTTTAATAATATATCAAGTTTTTGTATGAACATAGGCTGGGGGAGGTGCTGTACATTTAATATATGTATGTAGTACAGTAAGTCTGCTGTGTTATGTACCACTTGTGCAGGGGGTGGGAGACTGGGGGCCCACCGGGGGATTCACCTGTACTCCTGTGGGCTAGTCTGAGCCTGCTTGTAGTAACAGGGTACTTTCACACTAGCGGCAAGGAACTCCGGCAGGCTGTCGTACTTTTATTCCGGCCGCCGCCTGAATGCATGCTTGCATTAGCGGCAGCATGGATCTGACAGGCTGTTCACCTGCTGGAGTTCCTTGCCGCTAGTGTGAAACTAGACTAATAGAAGAATCCGCAGCACTCATCCAATTCAAATAATCTGGTGTTTATTTAGTAGGCAGCAAACATGGCATCGTTTTTGACTGTGAAGTCTTTATTAAGCAAGACTGCTTGATAAAGGCTTCACAGTCGAAACGTCGCTATGTTTGCTGCCTACTAAATAAACACCAGATTATTTGAATTGAACAATTGCTGTGGATTCGTCTATTAAACTATGCAATCAATATCACAGGTATAACAATGCAATTTGTGTAGTAAAATGTCTTTGCACTACACACTCTGATGCAATAAAGCGTTTGCTAACATGAATTTTTTTTTAACCCCCAGATTAACCTCCAGGGCACCTGAATGCAAGTCTCAAATGCAGCGATCAGTTTTGAACGTGGCATCTGAGGGATTAAATGATGGGGGACGGTGAAATTGCTGTTCCCCATCGCCTGCTCCATACAATGGAATGTGACTCGTGATAAATCAAATTTCTTGTTGAAGTTTGGTGAAGCAGCCGAATCAAATATTTTAAAACTTCGCTCCTCTCTACATATAACAATGCAATGCTTGCAGTATAATATTTTTGAACCATTGGGGTAATTTATCAAACTGGTGTAAAGCAGAACTGGCTTAGTTGCCCATAGCAACCAGTCAGATTCCACCTTTTATTTTTGATAGCTCCTTTGGAAAATGAAAGGTGGAATCTGATTGCTATGGGCAATTAAGCCAGTTCTACTTTACACCAGTTTGATAAATAACCCCATATGCGTTTAATATCGCAGGTATAAAAATGGCATTATTGTTGTATTGCCTTTGCTGTAACTATCTGTTATCTTGCAGCAATATGCAATATGTTTAATAACACACCACAGGTATAAAAATGTTGTTATTGCAGTATTGCTCTTACTGTAACTACCCGTTATCTTGCAGCAATATGCAAAGCATTTAATAATAGGGTTGAGCGAACCTGACTTTTTCACTGAAGATCGAGTTATTTTATTATTTTTCATTATAACATGGTTATAACGGAAAATAATAGCATTCTTAAGACAGAATGCTGAATAAAATGGCCATTGAGGGGTTAAACAAAAAAAAAACAACAACAAAAAAAAACCTCACCTCATCCACTTGATCGCGCATTCGGTATCCTCTTCTTTCTTCATTCTGCAGGACCTGCAAAAGGACCTGCGATGACGTCACCGCGCTAAACACGTGGTGAGTGCGGTGACGTCATCGCAGGTCCTGCTGAATGAAAATAGTAGGACCTGTGGTGAGGTGACTTGTTTTTATTATTTTTAACCCCTCAATGGCCATTTTGTTTTGCATTCTGTCTTAAGAATGCTATTATTTCTCGTTATAACCATGGTATAATGGAAAATAATAAAGTGAAGTTCGGGTCCCCATTGACTTTAATGGGGTCCGGGTTTGGGGTCAAGTTCGAGTCCTGATCCCGAACTTTGACCTGAAGTTCGGCAGAACGCGAACTTCCACGGGTTCGCTCATCCCTATTTGATAAGGCCTCATGCACATGGCCGTTGTTTTGGTCTGCATCCGAGCCGTAGTTTTGGCGGCTCAGATGCGGACCCATTCACTTCAACGGGGCCGCAAAAGATGCGGACAGCACTCCGTGTGCTGTCCGCATCTGTTGCTCCATTCCATGGTCCCGCAAAAAAAATATAGCATGTCCTATTATTGTCTGTTTTGCGGACAAGAATAGGCATTTCTACAATGGGCCGCCCGTTCCGCAAATTGCAGAAGGCAAACGGGCGGCTTCCTTTTTTGGGGATCCGCGGTTTGCGGACCGCAAAAAACGGAACGGTCCTGTACATGAGGCCTAAGAGGAAAAAAAAATTGCAGTTGCTTAGCATTAGCAGCAAAATACTCTTGAGGTGCTGCTGGCAATAAAGCCTATGAACTGACAGTTTTTTTTTAAAGCTGTCTGTCTTGGGATTTTGTAATGCAGAACTAGCCACCAGCACACTACTGTGTGACAGCCCTCAATCTCTCAATGCTTTCCCTGATCAAATTCCCTAAAATCTACACAATTATATCTTCTTATTGTCTCCCTATTCTCTTTCTATAGTGTCCCTTTTACATTAATTTAAGTGGCTTGTGTCTGTAATTTATTTTTATCAGGCTCTGCTATAAGACTCCCTTCCAGGTCAGAAGCTGAACACAGAATGCTGTTCTATGACATTTTCAGCAAAGGACCTTCCTCAATTCTGCCACTGATTGGCTTATCCAGGCTGTCTGTCAGCCTCTGAGCCAATCAGGGCAATCTCACCCCCCTCACTTCCTCCCAGTGTCATGTGATCTTCAGTTTTCCCCACCAATATTCACAATAAAATGGTGCCAGGTGCCAAAACAAATTTAAAAAAAAATCTGATTCATTTTGTGGACATTTTTTGTGAAATTTATAACAAATTCAATTATTTTAGAATTGATTATTTAATCTCTAAATGTATAAATTCCAAGTTTTACTGAATCTTTTCCCACTATATGTCAGTCTGCCTAGCTCCTCCCGCTCTAGCGAAGCCGAGTTCAGCTTCGGATTTTGAAACAGTAATTTATGCGCAGAACTGAAGTGTCATAGACGCGAGATGAAGCAAGTCTCGCATCATTTGCGGCAAGATTTTCAAGACTTCAATAAAGCCCATGCATTTTAGTGTGCTATGGAGGAGATATTGTAAAGGAACTTTTCAAACAAATCCAGTTCGGATAGAGCAATCGGAACCCTCATTCGCTCAACACTACTAAGTATATTGCAAAGTTCATGGCTTTCACATTTATAATGCTCAGAAAAACAACTTTTACATAATGTTACAGCGTTGTCTATTTACTCATGAACTGATGTATGACTAATATAAACCTACAGTGTTGTTAATCGACAAACAACAACAAAAAATGCCCAAAGTAATCAAAAAATATAATTCATTTTATTGTAATAAATATATAACATAACGTGATGTACATAACAATAAAGATAACAGGGAAAAAAACTGCAGAAAGGCACATGCCGCAATCCACTGGCCTATACCGCTGTCACCCACCAAAAGATGTAAAGCATGTCAGGCATACAGATTGTATATATATATATATAAATAATCCAGTCGCTAAAAAAACAATAATAATAATACTACTATGGCTCAGTATAGGACATTAAATCATCATCTAAATACATAACCGTTCCAGAGGGGACACAGCTCTAGAGTGAAATCTCAGGAAGGATAATAGAGATGATGGAAACAATAGCCAAAGACAGGGATTCAGCAGAGGCTAAATCTAAAGACAAGAGGGATGATAAGTCCCTCAGAGAGTAACGATGCAAGACCCTATAGTAAAGAGTAAACTGAGCCAAACAGAAAGTCATAATCAAATCAATATATACTGCAAGACACGATCGAAGAAGCTGAGGCGAAACGCGCGTCGAGGTTCCTATCCTGACCTGTGCTGCTTTCACCCCCATCACTGTAGGTTTATATTGGTTTCCAATTTTTTGCCCAGACTCATAGCTTTGTATATTGAGGCTTATTTTTGGTTCTATAATGATTGGTATGACTAGCCTGCCCTGGAGCCTCCTGACCAGATATATATACATTATACATAAAGCATGGCTCAATTATTGAGATACAGGGATTGGTGATTAACTTCCAAAATTGCTGTGAGTCACCTGGGAGGGTGAGGGCTGCATAGTGGCTCTGAAGCGTTACTCCACATACATCACATTATAGATTAATGTAATGTACCATGCGTGCTCTGACTATAATATTCCACTATTTAAGATAGAAGTCTTACAGGCTCGCAGTGTCCCCTATTATTGAGCAAGCAGAGCACCTGCAGTGACAATGTAACGCTAAATCAACACAATTACATAAGAAAATTGTTACACTGTATCTGAACCGACCTCATGAGAAGAAATATCTTTATTAAAGGGCCACTTCACTTCACATTACATGTTAAATCCGCAGTGACATTATAAATTCTTATTTTAATCTACGCCAGGAAACTGTGGCACATGTGACTCCATCAGGGGAAAGATATATGGGGTAATATATCAAATTTGCTGGTTAAAACATAACCTTTAATGTATCATTAAATAAATGTCTGACACAACTTTATCAAAGAGGGTGTAAACACAGTAGACAGGGAAAAGACACTTACACAGTGAGCCCTAACTTGCACCCAACCCACTGTCCCTGCCTACTTGCAGGGCAAGCCCTAAGCGGCAAGTCCACAACTGGCCGACCGTCCCTATGCTGGTAAGTGCAGGGAGTCAAACCAAGCACCCGCAGTAAAAACTGCAGGGACCTGTTCACACAACTGGAACCCAGAAACAGACAAACACACAGAGAAGGGTCGTACAGAAATAGGTCAAAGCCGTGAGGTCAATACAGTACCAAATCACAAGCAGAGAGAGAGAGGTCCAAGTCAAGCTGAAGTCAAATTCAATAACAGCAATCCAAACCGCAAATTAGCAACTGGAGCACAGGAAGAAAAACCTATAATTGGCAAGAGTGTATTGCCAGTAGGGGTTTAAATAGAGCGCAGAATGCCTGGATCAGAACCTGATAGGTCCATTAACTCGGTGTTCCATTAGTCAGAACATAGCACACAGGAGAGATCAGCTGAACAATCAGCCCACTGCTAGTCTCCTCCAGCACACGCCCGCTGTCGGGAGAAAGAGCATTGCATCTAGTTGCTAATGATGCTGTCGCATCACCAGGGGGTGTGGCTTAGCAGCATATGTCTCCCAGTGCAGTTGCGCCGCAGCTGGAGATCTCACTGCTGGGGCCCGGACAGGCAAGTTTGTTACATTATCCCCCCTTTTAAGAGGTGACAATGGACCCTCAGCATGAGGAGCAGGCTTCGATGGAAAGTTTTCATGGAACCTCCTAATTAAACGAGGATCATGGATGTCCCGAGCAGGTACCCATGTTCTCGCCTCAGGACCATACCCTTCCCAATGGATTAAGTACTGGAGCAAACCTTGAATCTTCTGGGAGTCAAGGATTCTCTTTAACCTCGTACTCAATCTTATCCAGGACAACCATTGGATCAGGAGGTTTAGGTGGAGGAATAACAGGCGGAACGTATCTTTTAAGCAAGGACTTATAAAAGACATTTTGAATTCTGAATGATGAAGACTGGATACGAAAAGATGCTGGATTAATTACAGACAAAATTTTATATGGTCCAATAAATTTAGGCTCAAGCTTGTTAGAAGGCACTCTGAGACGTACATTTTTTGTAGAAAGCCATACTAGATCACCCAACACAAATTTTGGACCTACAGACCGCTTTTTAGTTGCTTGTTCACATTGGATGCTTTGAGCTTTTTCCAGGCTCTTGTGAGCCTGGGCCCAAACTGCACAGATGGTCAAAGATCACATCCACAGCAGGATTTATAGAGTTGAACCCAGATACAGAGAAAAAGCGTGGATTAATACCATGGTTACCATAAAATGGTGAAATGCCACTAGAGGAGCTGACATGGTTGTTAATAGCGAACTCAACCAGGGGCAAAAACCTTTTCAAATGATTTTGGCAGTCAGAAACAAAACACCTTAAACATTGCTCCAATACCTGGTTGACTCTCTCAGTTTGTCCATTTGTCTTAGGATGAAATGCAGAAGAAAAGGAGAGTTTAATCCCGAGTTTGCTGGTGACCTTAGATACAGAGGGTTTAGGGGCAGAAAATAGAGAAGAGGGACGAACATAAATCTTTTTTACGTTACCTAAGACGTCTGTCAATAGCTAAAGACATTGCCTCGTCAAGGAACCTGGGGTAGGATGTCTAACCAAAAGATCTTTTAGCGTGTCCAAGAGACCCAGCCTAAATTGTGAATAAGAGCTGGGTCATTCCCAGTCAGGCAGTACACAACTTATGAAATTCCGCACAATACTCCTCCACCGGTCGTTTGCTCTGAAAAACAGAAGCTGGCTTTCAACCTAAGCCGCCCTGTCTGGCTTATCATATAGCAGACCTAATGAGGAAAAACAAGTGATCTACAGAAAACAGGGGGGGGTGGGCGACAGGGAAAATGCCTGGGACATAATGATGCCTACCCTCTGGGCTTCTGTCCCAGAAGAGTGTGGCCTCAGATAGAAGTACAATTTACAACTCTCCCGAAATGAAGCATGCAAAACCTTTATGGTCACTAGAGAACTGGTGGGGCAGCTTAACCTTAGGTACTATTGGTGAAGGAGCTGAAACCACAGGGAGAAGGGGCTCTTGTTGTTGTACCCTATCTGCCAAGTCCTGGACTAATTGGGCAATACCCTCCATGTGGATGGCTAGAGCTGTCATGGCGTCCATAACACTAGGTCACTCTGAAAAAATGTATGGCCAGTTATAATGTCAGCACAGTAGGCAGGGAAAACACACTTACACAGTGAGCACTAACTTGCACCCAATCCGCTGTCCCTGACTATTTGCAGAGCAAGCCCTAAGCGGCAAGTTCACAACGGGTCCCTATGCTGGTAAGTGCAGGGAGTCACACCAAGCACCCGCAGTAAAGACTGCAGGGACCTGTTCACACAACTGGAACCCAGAAACAGACAAACACACAGAGAAGGGTCGTACAGAAATAGGTCAATACTGGGAGGTCAACACAAGCAGATAGAGAGCTCCAAGTCAAGCCGAAATCAAATCCAATAGTAACAATCCAAAATGCTAAATAGCAAATGAAGCACAGCAAGGGAAACCCATAACTGGCAAGGGTGTATTGCCAGCAGGGGTTAAAATAGAGGACAGAGTCCCAGGATCAGAACCTGATAGGTCCATGACTCGGCGTTCCATTAGTCACAACACAGCACACAGGAGAGATTAGCTGAGAAATCAGCCCACTGCTAGTCTCCTCCAGCACACGTCCGCTGTGGGGGGAAAGAGCTTTGCATCTAGTTGCTAATTGCACTGTTCCATCACCAGGGGGCGTGGCCTAGCAGCATGTCTCTCCCGGCGCAGTTGCGCCGAAGCTGAAGATCTCACTGCTGGAGCCCGGACAGGCAAGTTTGTGACAGGGGAAAAACTAAAAAAAATTGAAAATAAATTGAATCTTATGTAGACCAAGGTAATGCTGATCGTGGACATTTAACCACTCAGATGCTGTGGTCAAATGTCACCACGGCATCTGAGAGTCTTAAAAACCGGAAGCATGGGCGAACAGGGTGCTTTCCCCTGGTGGAGATCGGGGAAAGCACCCTGTTCTAAAAATGACCCACAGCCTGTACCAGGCTTCCAAGTTCATTATTAGTACATCCAAGTTCAAACCACTGGGTGGCAACACTGAACTGTGATATAGTGATTTCTATACAGAGAAATGGAGTAATTTCCATTATTTTGTATAAGTTATAATCTGATGATTGCAAATTGTGGTCCACTTGGGGACCTAACAAAAAGTAAAAAAAAAAAGTAAAACAAAGTTTTGAAAATAAAAAAATAAAAAAATTTAAATCACCCCTTTCCCAAAATAAAAAAAAACTAAAACAAAAAAACATAATGAAACACCCATGCTATTAAAATATTTTAAAAAAGTGGTGAATGATGTAACAAAAAAAAAAAATGACTGATTCGAAATTTTTTCATCACTATTTCCTTAGAAAATTAACATTTTAAAGTTGATCGTCATGCACACCCTAAAAATGCTATTGTCAAAAATGACAGATCGTCCTGCAAAAAATGAGCCCCCACAGATCTCCGTACACATAAGTATAAAAAAGTTATGGGGTCAGAATATAGCGATGAATTTTTTTTTCAAAGTGAGTCCTGATATTTATAGCACTGACTGAGGCTGGGCTTGCTGCAGTGAGCGTGCCTATAGAGGTCCTGAGCGGAGATTCTCTAAGGGTTTCCACCTTTTCAAAAAAAATATACTGGCCAAGTTTACACAAGCTAAAAAGGTTGCCGTGGATTAACATGGGTGTTATTTGATCATATTTTACATTTTGCTCCATTTTTAAAAAAATAAAATCACTGTGTATTTAAGTTTTATTTGGCCTCTATTTTTTAAATACTTCTGCCGGGATTCAAAATCACAACCACCTACATTAAACGCAAAGTACCTTAACCACTGAGATATAGAGCTCCATGTTAAGCTACTGAAAATATATCATGGCTAAAAACCTCAGTAGTAGTTTCCCACGTATTAGGCATTCATATACAAACCGGATTCCAAAAAAGTTGGGACACTAAACAAATTGTAAATAAAAACTGAATGCAATGATGTGGAGATGGCAAATGTCAATATTTTATTTGTAATAGAACGTAGATGACAGATCAAACGTTTAATCCGAGTAAATGTATCATTTTAAAGAAAAAATACGTTGATTCCAATTTTCACGGTGTCAACAAATCCCAAAAAAGTTGGGACAAGTAGCAATAAGAGGCTGGAAAAAGTCAATTTGAGCATAACGAAGAGCTGGAAGACCAATTAACACTAATTAGGTCAATTGGCAACATGATTGGGTATAAGAAGAGCTTCTCAGAGTGGCAGTGTCTCTCAGAAGCCAAGATGGGTAGCGGATCACCAATTCCCACAATGTTGCGCAGAAAGATAGTGGTCAATATCAGAAAGGTGTTACCCAGCGAAAAATTGCAAAGACTTTGCATCTATCATCATCAACTGTGCATAACATCATCCGAAGATTCAGAGAATCTGGAACAATCTCTGTGCGTAAGGGTCAAGGCCGTAAAACCATAGTGGATGCCCATGATCTCCGGGCCCTTAAACGACACTGCACCACAAACAGGAATGCTACTGTAAAGGAAATCACAGAATGGGCTCAGGAATACTTCCAGAAACCATTGTCAGTGAACACAATCCACCGTGCCATCTGCCGTTGCCAGCTGAAACTCTACAGTGCAAAGAAGAAGCCATTTCTAAGCAAGATCCACAAGCTCAGGCGTTTTCACTGGGCCAGGGATCATTTAAAATGGAGTGTGGCAAAATGGAAGACTGTTCTGTGGTCAGACGAGTCACGATTCGAAGTTCTTTTTGGAAATCTGAGACGCCATGTCATCCGGACCAAAGAGGACAAGGACAACCCAAGTTGTTATCAACGCTCAGTTCAGAAGCCTGCATCTCTGATGGTATGGGGTTGCATGAGTGCGTGTGGCATGGGCAGCTTGCATGTCTGGAAAGGCACCATCAATGCAGAGAAATATATTCAGGTTCTAGAACAACATATGCTCCCATCCAGACATCATCTCTTTCAGGGAAGACCCTGCATTTTTCAACAAGATAATGCCAGACCACATTCTGCATCAATCACAACATCATGGCTGCGTAGGAGAAGGATCCGGGTACTGAAATGGCCAGTCTGCAGTCCAGATCTTTCACCTATAGAGAACATTTGGCGCATCATAAAGAGGAAGGTGCAACAAAGAAGGCCCAAGACGATTGAACAGTTAGAGGCCTGTATTAGACAAGAATGGGAGAGCATTCCTATTTATAAACTTGAGAAACTGGTCTCCTCGATCCCCAGACGTCTGTTGAGTGTTGTAAGAAGAAGGGGAGATGCCACACAGTGGTGAAAATGGCCTTGTCCCAACTTTTTTGGAATTTGTTGACACCATGAAATTCTGATTCAACATATTTTTCCCTTAAAATGGTACATTTTCTCAGTTTAAACTTTTGTTCCGTGATTTATGTTCTATTCTGAATAAAATATTAGAAGTTGGCACCTCCACATCATTGCATTCAGTTTTTATTCACGATTTGTATAGTGTCCCAACTTTTTTGGAATCCGGTTTGTACATCAGAAGTATAATTTAAATTTTTTTTTAGTAAGTACATATTTATTTTGTGCCATACATTTTTTTTTTACAATGACTAAAAAATATAACATGATACTTCTGCTGTATTTGAATACCTAATACATGAGAAACTACTATGAGTTTTTTCTGCAACAGTTTAACATTGAGCTCTATAGCTCAGTGGTTAATGTTCTTGCCTTTAATGTAGATGGTTGTGAGTTCAAATCCTAGCAGAAAAATGAAAAAAAAAGAGGATAAATAGGACTTAAATACACAGGGTGTCCGTAAGCATACTGACAATGCTTTGGGATACCCCCTTCAAGTTCGTAGCACTGACTCCAAATATGAACTTAGAGCAGGGACTCCCAACCGATATATGGAGTCAGAGCAGGAACTCCTAAGCCTGAGGGCATACACTTGAATGAGGAGGCAGGGCCTGAGGACTGTCCAACATTTTCTTTCCAGCCATGGGAATCATTGTTGTGCCCACAGCTGGGTGTCCTTAAATTCTCTCTCAATAGGAATTACTTCCTTTTTAAAAACAAATATGAGCAGCAGCTCAGGGGTACCGCGATGGGGAATTCGTGTGCCCCATCATATGCAAATCTGTTCCTGGGCTTGTGGGTGGAGACCCTTGTCTTCAGCGAGGACACCTGCATCGATACGAGTTGCAATGGCTTGTGGGCATGCTGACATTTTGTGATCTTGAAGGGCTCAGCAGGCAATTTTGAGAAATGGGTAGAGAACCTCAATCAGAACACCTTGTGTCTTAGATTTTCCTTTGAACATCATTCAAGCTCTTGATTGATGTTCGCATCTCCAAAGGTTGAACTAGAGACTATGGTCATCAGAAAAGCAACCGCTACCAATTCCCTCGTAAGGTGGGAAAGCGGTCACCCATACGCTTTGAAACGGGGGATCCCACCACGAGGATATATTGCCAAAAGAAAGAATTTTGCAAACAAGCAGGGGACCTAAGTGGGCGCTTTTTGCACAGGGGATACCCTGTCAGAACCCTTAAGAGAGCTTATCAGTCGGCATCAAAACAGAAAGGATGTCTCTAATGAATCCGAAAAATATAGCGGATAACAGTGAGGAGAGGACCATCTGCTTCATAACCACATTTGATGGGCAGCAACAGCGTTCCGTGATATAATTAATAAACATTAGGGGATCCTAAAAATGAATATCAGCAAGGTCAGTGGGGACATGCCCTCCATCATGTAGAGACGGGGGGAAATTTTGAGGGACAGTCTAGTGCATAGCCACTTCATACCCCCTTCTACCCAAGGGACCTGGTTGGAAAGACAAATAATGGGCTGATTCAGATGCAGTGGTTGCATAGCATACAAGTTCATACAGACAGGCAAGATGTTCAGAGGCTTGGTTAACACAAGAGAATACAAGATAATCAATTTAATTAATTGTAAATACCAGGGGGTCATCTATACGATGACTTGCTCATGTGGAATCAAGTACATTGGAAAAACGATCTGCGAATTCCATAGACAGATAGGCGAGCACTTAGGGGACAATGTGAATAAGAGAGATACCCCAGTATCAAGACATATATGGATCTAGCAAGATGGGAACAGCACAGGGCTGCAGTTCATGGGCATTGACTTGGTACTTCCACCATGTCGCAAAGTAGACTGGTAGACTAGGACCATTTGATCCTTCAGCTAGAAGCCAGATGGATCTTCTATTTGAATACATCAGCCTCCCATGGCCTAAATGAGGAACTTAATTACAAATGAAATGCCTGCTCTGGCAGTGCAGGGCCCATCAAGATCGGCGTAGCATACACTGGTCTTGATAAATCACCTTTTTTCCTAATCAGGGTCAATATATCTATACTGGGTCCTTTTGATTGCTGCATAACTGTGCTTTCTTTTGAAAAACCAGATTTTGAACCTTGTATTACAGGTATCCCACTGTTTTCTTACACCTTATTGTCACATGATCGGAGGTGGTGGGTGACGTCATCGGGCGGCGCTCCGGCACTAGGAGGCCACAACAGTGTGACCATGTGATCGGGCGCGCCCGGTGACGTCATCCACGAGGCTCGCACGCCGGCCGGCTTGTATTCCGGATCCGCCCCCATCATGGGGACACACCCCGTATGGGCGTGACTGGACGGGGGCGGCACCCTACACAAACTAAGCACTAGAGGACAGGGGGTCTGGCCGAATCTATCCAGCATTACGGGCATGCCCATAGGAGGCGTGAGCGGGCCATAGGCCCACGCCTAACCTTAGGTATGAAAGGGGAGGGGCGGGGCGATATCCGGCCCCCTGCTCCATCTCTCAAAGGCGGGCTATTTAAACCAAGCAGGTTTCACTGCTCGGCGACCTCACACACAGGACCAGTGAGGCACCATTAATTGTGAGTTCCTTGGAGAACAGGGGGCTGTTTCCCCCTACCCACAAAAGGTTAGTTTCTGGCCTTATCTGGCTTTTAATCCTGACTATCATTTATGTCTCAAACAGTGCAGATGCGGGCTATGGCTGGAGTGATAGTGGACATATGACTATCTCCACAGACAGTTTGGGCCATTCTTGGCCGTATATGGACACGCAAGTAGTATCTTGTTACCTGTTTGCCATGCGATCACACATGTCATCATGCATATGTGACTGTTTGTAGGAGGTTGTCACTCTGACTATTCATGTGGGAATTCCTATGTTCGCTTATCGCCGGGATATATATGTGGACATATCACCACACTGGCGAATGACTGTCTTTTGAGCAGACTCCATAGGCCCCCTGATGTGGTCCCTGTATTTGATCATCTTAAGCTATTAAGTGAATGAACATAATGCGACCAGTAAATGATCTGGTCTAACGGTGTCATCATAATTGAGGACCTTGCCACCAGTTTGGTTACCTCTTTTTGATGCCAAATTACAGCATTGTACTTTGATATACGTCCCCTGAGGAACCCGACAATCAATCAGGGTGAAACGCGTTGGGACACTGGCATCTGATTGCATACTAGATGTAGTGCTTCTGGTGCCGAACGTGTATATACATCCTAATTTATACACTGATATGTACAAATGTTATCGGCGAATCTTGGTGTGTTGACGTCACACAGTGTATCCGGTGTGTGGGGTCTACACAGTGATATCGTCCATTGATGATGCACATTCATAGATAGCCACACCTGTGGTGGTCTATGCATTCTTTATGACATATTTATTATTGGCAGCTTTTCCACCCACGCCACTGAGCACCCAGGGGGGTGGCTGGTTTGGTGCTTCCTATATGATTATCTATACTTTGTTTTTGTTTTGTGTACCTAGAGCAGGCCCCGAGTAGGGATCCACTAGGGTCACAGGGCCTTACCAGGGTCACCAGGAGGTTCCAGAACACGGGATCGTCCTTATCAGGGCGGCCATTCCGTTCATAGGCAGGGCTATTTAGCCCAGGGCCAGGAATAGGGACAGATTAGACTCCATCTCTGTCCCTTCAGTCCATTTTGACCCGTACTTCTGGACGATTACAAGTATCATCTTCCATGTCATCAAGGATATATCTTCTTTTTTGTTCTTTTTCTATGTATGTCTGTGGGAGTTTTGTTATTTTATGTTATAATTAGATTAAAGGCTACGTTTTAAACAGGTCGTTCCCTGTGATTACTTGATAAATCATGGCCTAACTATCCACTGTAAGTTTTGTGTTATACGGACAATTAACGGAGATGTAGGGACCAAAGTGATGACAGCATCTTCTGGTCAGATAGTTCTGTTTTTCAGGTTGTAGCATTTGGAAACAATTACTGTGATGTCACGGAGGACATTTTAACTGGTTTTGCTCAATGCAGATTTAGAATAAGTGCTGCTGCAGAAGGGATAGTAATGGCATGGGCTGATAGAAGCTAATTATAACATGGTCAGCTTAGCCTCCAATACTTGGCGAGGATTCTCCGTACTGTATGTCAGACCACAAGGGAAATCATCAACAGCTCACCGGACTTAAAGAGGCCACACCAGACTTAACTGAAAAAAGTAAAATCATTATAAAATGTAAAGTTCTGAAGCTTTCTAACACACTTTGGGGGTCATTTATTAAGACCGGCATTTTAGACTAAGAGATAAAAAAAAAACTGTACTGACTTAAAGGGTTTGTCCGATCCTCAAACCAAAAATTAATTACTGCCTGGAATGTCTGTAAAATAAAAATAAAAAACGCACTCACCTCTTGAAAGCAGGCCTATCTGTTCGAGTGCTGAGGTCCTGTCCTTACTGCTTCTGGTCTCCAGCAGACAGGAAATATGATGTCCCGTTCATGGCAAGGTGCACAGCTAAAGTCAATTACTGGCCTCAGCGGTGATGGGTTCCCAATGGACACATGACCATTAAACCTCTGCAGTCATGGGCAACTATGAGACACATCACCGCTGTGGGCAGTGAATGGCTGCAGTGGTGCATGTGACCACAGATAGGATGACACACTTCTGGTCCACTGGAGATCAGAACCAATGAGGACGGGACCCTCAAAGCTGTAACTAAGCTGCTTTCAGAAGTGGAGTATTTTTCTTTTCTTTACTGTACTCATATTTCTGGATATAATAAATTTTCAATTGAGCACTGTATAACCCCTTAAAACTTCTCACATCTGAGGATTAGATATATCCCGAACTATTCACCGGCGAACATCGCTTGTTCGAGTTCGCCGCGGCGGGCGAACCTATGCGATGTTCGGTCCCCCCCTATACGTCATCATTAAGCAAACTTTGACCCTGTACCTCACAGTCAGCAGACACATTCCAGCCAATCAGCATACCCTCCCTCCAGGCCCTCCCATCTCCTATCAAAAAGCAAGGACAGCATCCATCTTAGATTCATTCTGAAGCTGCAGTGTTAGATAGAGCAGGGAGAGTGCTGCTGCTGCTGCTGAATTAATAGGGAAATCGTTAGCTAGGCCAGTGTTCTGTGTCCACTCCAGTCCTCAAATACTCATCTGCTGTAAGGACAGCGTCCTGACAGCACCCCAAAAAGCCCTTTTTAGGGCTGGTACATCAGTCGGCAGGAGCCGTCGTGGTCGTGGTGCTGTGATTTCCTTTGGCCCTAGAATAATGCCTAGTGTTCAGAGGCCACGTACCCTGAACTCGAAAAGTTCTGAGGACATAGTTGACTGGCTTACACAGGACACCCAATCTTCTACAGCTTCCGCTCGGAACCTTGACGCACCATCCTCTTCCAGCTTAGCTTCGGGCACCTCTCAAGTTACCACTCGCCCGCCCGCCACCACCACAGCCGCTTCACTTGATCTGTCAGAGGAGTTATTTACACATCACATTATTGCCAGAGGATGTAGATAACAGGGATATGTCGCAGTCAGGCAGCATTACACACACGAACGTACGTTGTGATGATGATGATGTTGTACCCGCTGCTGCTTCCTTTGCTGAGTTGTCAGATACAAGTGAAGCGGTTGATGATGACCCTGTGTCCGTGGATGTCACGTGGGTACCCGCTCGAAGAGAAGAAGAACAGGGGGAAAGTTCAGATGAGGAGACAGAGAGGAGGAGGAGACAAGTTGGAAGCAGGGGGAGGTCGTCGCAAGGAGCTAGTGGCACGTCCTCAAGCAGGCCAGGAAGGTGTGTGGCCATTTCAGGCGTTCCTACACGGCCCTGGCGCACTTTTCAGATATTCAGCGGCGAAACAACATGCCAGTGAGGCGCTTGATTTGCGACAGCCCGACACGTTGGAATTCAACACTTCTAATGTTCGACCGCCTGCTCCAACAAGAAAAAGCCATCAACGAGTATTTGTAGGACCGGGGTGCTAGGACAGCCTCTGCAGAGCTGAATATATTTTTGCCACGTTACTGGACGCTCATGCACAATGCCTGTAGGCTCATGCGTCCTTTTGAGGAGGTGACAAACCTAGTCAGTCGCACCGAAGGCACCATCAGCGACATCATCCCATTTGTTTTCTTCCTGGAGCGTGCCCTGCGAAGAGTGCTGGATCAGGCCGTAGATGAGCGTGAAGAGGAAGAGTTGTGGTCACCATCACCACCAGAAACAGCCTTATCATCATCGCTTGCTGGACCTGCGGCAACGCTGGAAGAGGAGTCTGAGGAAGAGGAGTCAGAGGAGGAATGTGGCTTTGAGGAGGAGGAAGACCAACCACAGCAGGCATCCCAGGGTGCCAGGGTGCTTGTTGTCACCTACTGTATCTGGTACCCGTGGTGTTGTACGTGGCTGGGGGGAAGAACAGACCTTCAATGAGATCAGTGAGGATGAGGAACGGGACATGAGTAGCTTGGCATCCAACCTTGTGCAACTTTCATGCTGTCATGCCTGTTGAGGGACCCTCGTTCAAAAAGGCTGAAGGAGAACGACCTGTACTGGGTGGCCACGCTACTAGACCCCCGGTATAAGCAGAAAGTGTCTGAAATGTTACCGAATTACCGGAAGTCGGAAAGGATGCAGCAGTTCCAAAACAAGTTAAAAAGTATGCTTTACACAGCGTATAAGGGTGATGTCACAGCACAACGGGAATCTAACAGGGGAAGAGGTGAAAGTAATCCTCCTCCTACCACGACCACGCCGGCAAGGGCAGGATGCTTTACAGACGTGTTGTTGATGGAGGACATGCCAAGCTTTTTAAGTCCTACGCATCGCCACAGCCCTTCGGGGTCCACCCTCAGAGAACGACTCGACTGACAGGTAGCAGACTACCTCGGCTTAACTGCAGATATCGACACTCTGAGGAGCGATGAACCCCTTGACTACTGGGTGTGCAGGCTTGACCTGTAGCCTGAGCTATCCCAATTTGCGATAGAACTTCTGGCCTGCCCCGCTTCAAGTGTCCTGTCAGAAAGGACCTTCAGCGCAGCAGGAGGTATTGTCACTGAGAAGAGAAGTCGCCTAGGTCAACAAAGTCTAGATTACCTCACCTTTATTAAGATGAATGAGGCATGGATCCCGAAGGGACTGACAGTGGGGGATGCATTTCACTAAAAATGGCCTGATGAGATGCCTTGGGCTAAAAATGGTCTGCAACAATACCTAATTTTTCAGGCATGTGTACATGCCTAATTTTTCTGGCCTCTGGTGCTGCACTGTGGCTGCAAAAACAAAAAAAAGCCACATACATGTGTCAATTCCCCTTCGTGATCGTTACCTTATTGTGGTGAAGGGTCTTGCGTATAACAATGAAGCGATAACCTCTATCAGTGTGTTGGCAATGTTGGCACACCCCAGATGATAAGGTCGTTGCTTCACTGTGAACAGACCAAAAGCGATCGGCTGGATAATTTTGCATAGAAAAAACATTTATTTTTGTGATCATCTAAGGTGATCATTAAAGCCTACTAGGCCAACAATGGACCCACACTGCAGAATCATTGTTTTCTGGGTCACTTAACTGTCACTGAACTACCTCAGCACGACCATAGGCTTTGAAAAACCGCCATCGCCTGCAATCTCCCAAACGTGCGCACGAGCACAGTCATCACTACACCAAGATTTACGCATAGAGGAATAAAATTTATGTCATGAGTGTGTCAACTATTGACAACTCTTTGCGGTTGTCTAAAATCTATTTGATACACGTTCCCTGATAGGGGAAGTAACAGGGATTAAACTAATAAGAATAGTACTACTTAACACACCACTCATATAGGGTGGCACAGTACATTGCACGACGCACGCGCAGTGCCCCAAATTGGAAGTAAGAGGACCGACCAACCATCTTTTTCCATCTCCCGGTTCCTAAAATCTATTCCATACACCGGCCCCTGATAGGGGACAAAACAGAGATTAAACTGGTAAGAACAGATTTTTTTAATTTTAAAAAAAGGCTGACAGCCTCTGCAGAGCTGGGAACTTTTTGGCCGCGTTGCTGAACGCTCATGCACAATGGCTGTAGGCTCATGCGTCTTTTTGGGGAGTTGACAAACCTGGTCAGTCAAACCCAAGGCAACATCATCGACCTCATCCCATATGCGTTTTTTCTGGAGCGTGCCCTGCGAAGAGTGCTGGATCAGGCCGTAGATGAGCATGAAGAGGAAGAGTTGTGGTCACCATCACCACCAGAAGCAGCCTTGTCGTCGTCGATTGCTGGACCTGCGGCAACGCAGAGAGAGGAGTCTGAAAAAGAGGAGTCAGAGGAGGAAGGTGGCTTTGAGGAGGTGGAAGACCAACCACAGCAGGCATCCCAGGGGGCTTGTTGTCACCTTTCGGGGACCCTTGGTGTTGTACGTGGCTGGGTGGAGGAAGAGACCTTCAATGACGTCAGTGAGGACAAGAAACGGGACATGGCTAGTTTGGTATCCAACCTTGTGCAAATGGGGAGTTTGCGGTTGTGCAAATGGACTGTTTGCGGTTGTTTGCGGTGCGTTAGACGGGGAGTTTGGTCTGTCAGAGTTTGGTCTGTCACTGTGAAGCGGGTGTAACCCTTACACTACCTGATCGATACAACATCATACCTGATCGTATACACACACTGGATGTTTTAAAGCACGTTATTCCAAAAATTTTAGGAATGTTAGGTGATTTATGCCCTTTATGGATTAAAACCCGACTCTGCGTCAACTACGTAATTTTCCATGGGAGTTTTGCCATGGACCCCCCTCCGGCATGCCACAGTCCAGGTGTTAGTCCCCTTGAAACAACTTTTCCATCACTATTGTGGCCAGAAAGAGTCCCTGTGGGTTTTAAAATTCGCCTGCCTAGTGAAGTCTATGGCGGTTCGCCCGGTTCGCCCGTTCGCGAACATTTGCGGAAATTCGTGTTCGCCATTCGCGGACGGAAAATTTTATGTTCGCGACATCTCTACTGAGGATTTGTAAGAATTATATCTAGTCTAGACAATCCTCTGAAATTACCAGCCTGAACTCCAGACTTTTTTACCTGCATTGTAGCTGTGCATGTGCATTATATAGGGTGAACAATGGGGTGAAGTGCAAGCGTTTTTTCTCTTTTTGCCCCCTGTAGTTTTATATTTTTTTATGCTTTTTCTGGCTTTTTGAGCACAGTGTTTCTTACCACTAGCATTCTCTTCAAGGCATTTTTACCCTCTTTGAAAAGAAGCCAGAAAGGCAAAAAGCCACATGAAATTCTGAGAATTCTCTACATCCCTAACACCACATAAAAAAAGCATCACCTGAGTGAGACAGCCCCTTTAAGTTTAACTTCTGGTCGGTTTGCATGATGTAAACCATTTGTATATGCAGTGAGCATTTGCTTGTTCTTTAGGTGGCACCCTCTTAGCGGGATGAACATTTGTACTCATGTTCACCCCCAATAATTGTCCTGGTCTTTAGGCTACTGGTTGTCTCTAGTAGCAGTCACCTCAGCTCAGTAGATACTGAAGACAGAACCCAGGTCCCCTTTAAGAAACTGCTCTGCTTCATGCAGAGAATCAGAGCATTCTAGTGAAGAATAAAACAATCTATAGAGCTCATTAGTTAATTCTGTCCTCATTCCCAAAGTTTTGGGGGTGCTTTGTTGCTCTATTTTTTAGATATCAAGGGGAGAAAAACAGAACTGGATCACACATCCACAACGCTATGCTTAGATCTAATTAAATTTGCTTCTCCACACAATATAAAAGTGTTCAGCCCCCTATACTACAGTCGTGGCCAAAAGTTTTGAGAATGACAAAAATATTAGTTTTCACAAAGTTTGCTGCTAAACTGCTTTTAGATCTTTGTTTCAGTTGTTTCTGTGATGTAGTGAAATATAATTACACGCACTTCATACGTTTCAAAGGCTTTTATCGACAATTGCATGACATTTAGGGCTCATTCAGACGGCCGTATGCTGTCCGCAAAAATACTGAATGCTATCCGTTTTTTTGCGGATCCGCAAAAAAAATGAAACATGTCCTATACTTGTCCGTGAAAATCAGGACATGGCCCCATTGAAGTCTATGGGTCCGCAAAAATACTGAATGCTATCCGTTTTTTTGCAGATCCGTTTTTTTGCGGATCCGCAAAAAAACGGATAGCATTCAGTATTTTTGCGGACAGCATACGGCCGTCTGAATGAGCCCTTATGCAAAGAGTCAGTATTTGCAGTGTTGGCCCTTCTTTTTCAGGACCTCTGCAATTCGACTGGGCATGCTCTCAATTAACTTCTGGGCCAATTCCTGACTGATAGCAACCCATTATTTCATAATCACTTCTTGGAGTTTGTCAGAATTAGTGGGTTTTTGTTTGTCCACCCGCCTCTTGAGGATTGACCACAAGTTCTCAATGGGATTAAGATCTGGGGAGTTTCCAGGCTATGGACCCAAAATGTCAACGTTTTGGTCCCCGAGCCACTTAGTTATCACTTTTGCCTTATGGCACGGTGCTCCATCGTGCTGGAAAATGCATTGTTCTTCACCAAACTGTTGTTGGATTGTTGGAAGAAGTTGCTGTTGGAGGGTGTTTTGGTACCATTCTTTATTCATGGCTGTGTTTTTGGGCAAGATTGTGAGTGAGCCCACTGCCTTGGATGAGAAGCAACCCCACACATGAATGGTCTCAGGATGCTTTACTGTTGGCATGACACAGGACTGATGGTAGCGCTCACCTTTTCTTCTCCGGACAAGCCTTTTTCCAGATGCCCCAAACAATCGGAAAGAGGCTTCATCGGAGAATATGACTTTGCCCCAGTCCTCAGCAGTCCATTCACCATACTTTCTGCAGAAGATCAATCTGTCCCTGATGTTTTTTTTGGAGAGAAGTGGCTTCTTTGCTGGCCTTCTTGACACCAGGCCATCTTCCAAAAGTCTTTGATTCACTGTGCGTGCAGATGCGCTCACACCTGCCTGCTGCCATTCCTGAGCAAGCTATGCACTGGTGGCACTCCGATCCCGCAGCTGAATCCTCTTTAGGAGACGATCCTGGCGCTTGCTGGACTTTCTTGGACGCCCTGAAGCCTTCTTAACAAGAATTGAACCTCTATCCTTGAAGTTCTTGATGATCCTATAAATTGTTGATTGAGGTGCAATCTTAGTAGCCACAATATCCTTGCCTGTGAAGCCATTTTTATGCAACGCAATGATGGCTGCACGCGTTTCTTTGCAGGTCACCATGGTTAACAATGGAAGAACAATGATTTCAAGCATCACCCTCCTTTTAACATGTCAAGTCTGCCATTTTAATCCAATCAGCCTGACATAATGATCTCCAGCCTTGTGCTCGTCAACATTCTCACCTGAGTTAACAAGAATATTACTGAAATGATCTCAGCAGGTCCTTTAATGACAGCAATGAAATGCAGTGGAAAGGTTTTTTTGGGATTAAGTTAATTTTCATGGCAAAGAAGGACTATGCAATTCATCTGATCACTCTTGATAACATTCTGGAGTACAGGGAGTGCAGAATTATTAGGCAAGTTGTATTTTTGAGGATTAATTTTATTATTGAACAACAACCATGTTCTCAATGAACCCAAAAAACTCATTAATATCAAAGCTGAATATTTTTGGAAGTAGTTTTTAGTTTGTTTTAGCTATTTTAGGGGGATATCTGTGTGTGCAGGTGACTATTACTGTGCATAATTATTAGGCAACCTAACAAAAAACAAATATATACCCATTTCAATTATTTATTTTTACCAGTGAAACCAATATAACATCTCAACATTCACAAATATACATTTCTGACATTCAAAAACAAAACAAAAACAAATCAGTGACCAATATAGCCACCTTTCTTTGCAAGGACACTCAAAAGCCTGCCATCCATGGATTCTGTCAGTGTTTTGATTTGTTCACCATCAACATTGCGTGCAGCAGCAACCACAGCCTCCCAGACACTGTTCAGAGAGGTGTACTGTTTTCCCTCCTTGTAAATCTCACATTTGATGATGGACCACAGGTTCTCAATGGGGTTCAGATCAGGTGAACAAGGAGGCCATGTCATTAGATTTTCTTCTTTTATACCCTTTCTTGCCAGCCACGCTGTGGAGTACTTGGACGCGTGTGATGGAGCATTGTCCTGCATGAAAATCATGTTTTTCTTGAAGGATGCAGACTTCTTCCTGTACCACTGCTTGAAGAAGGTGTCTTCCAGAAACTGGCAGTAGGACTGGGAGTTGAGCTTGACTCCATCCTCAACCCGAAAAGGCCCCACAAGCTCATCTTTGATGATACCAGCCCAAACCAGTACTCCACCTCCACCTTGCTGGCGTCTGAGTCGGACTGGAGCTCTCTGCCCTTTACTAATCCAGCCACGGGCCCATCCATCTGGCCCATCAAGACTCACTCTCATTTCATCAGTCCATAAAACCTTTGAAAAATCAGTCTTGAGATATTTCTTGGCCCAGTCTTGACGTTTCAGCTTGTGTGTCTTGTTCAGTGGTGGTCGTCTTTCAGCCTTTCTTACCTTGGCCTTGTCTCTAAGTATTGCACACCTTGTGCTTTTGGGCACTCCAGTGATGTTGCAGCTCTGAAATATGGCCAAACTGGTGGCAAGTGGCATCTTGGCAGCTGCACGCTTGACTTTTCTCAGTTCATGGGCAGTTATTTTGCGCCTTGGTTTTTCCACACGCTTCTTGCGACCCTGTTGACTATTTTTAATGAAACGCTTGATTGTTCGATGATCACGCTTCAGAAGCTTTGCAATTTTAAGAGTGCTGCATCCCTCTGCAAGATATCTCACTATTTTTGACTTTTCTGAGCCTGTCAAGTCCTTCTTTTGACCCATTTTGCCAAAGGAAAGGAAGTTGCCTAATAATTATGCACACCTAATATAGGGTGTTGATGTCATTAGACCACACCCCTTCTCATTACAGAGATGCACATCACCTAATATGCTTAATTGGTAGTAGGCTTTCGAGCCTATACAGCTTGGAGTAAGACAACATGCATAAAGAGGATGATGTGGTCAAAATACTCATTTGCCTAATAATTCTGCACGCAGTGTATATGCAAATTGCTATTATAAAAACTTAAGCAGCAACTTTTCCAATTTCCAATATTTATGTAATTCTCAAAACTTTTGGCCACAACTGTACATGCTGTACAAGAGGCATTAGTGTACATTTTGATCAAAAGGCATAAGCCCACTCACCACGCCAAGGTCACCTCTTTGAGTGGGACCTTCTCTGACAAAAAAGGCTCAACACACTGCGCTGACAAAGCGGCACTACCCTAGTAGGTGGCAGGACCCAGCAGTCAAGCAGCAACCAGCTGTCTGACAATGCCACTCATGGCCCTGGGTCCCACCAACCCATCAGCACAGCGCCACAAAAACAAAGGCCACACGCAGTACTGCACCATGTGAACAGTTGTCTAACACATGTCCATTGCAATCAGGAAATGCAGGTAAATTACCACTTATATGCAGACTTTTGTGATGAAAACCACTGTTTCTAATAGTCCCTTCCTTTAAAGGGCTAGGTATCAGTTCTGCGGGAGTTACGTGACCGACCGCAGAAGTGTTTCTAAACCACAAATCACGGAACAACCTTCTCTCATATAGGTAAATGTAGGAGAGGATTGCGCTGCAGGAAAGAAATCTTTTTGTAGATGAAAGTTCCTTTTTAAAAGTCTTCAACCAATGGGATCACAAACCAACCTTACAGACCTTCACTGGTATGGAAATCTGTGATATAAAGAAAAACACACTATGGTGTAGCGAGTTCAGACATTTAACGCACCATGTGAATAGAATATACTCACAAGATTCCAGATAGGTAAGTGCACGTAGAGATCTTAAAGATGTTTCCTATAGGGCTAGAACTTCACTGGAAAAGTGCATGAAAGGATCCTGACAAAATCTTCACAGACAGCTGGGCAGATCGAACAGGCGGAGGTCCAGGGGCGTCAGTATAGGAGATCCCAAAAATCAATCAGCAGATTGAATACCTCTATACCTGGATGGCATCGAACCACAGCTTTCAAAGAAGATCTCAGTTGAGGAATCGCAGATGTAATGCACACCAAAGGGTCAGATGAAAATGTATTTAATATATTTGATAAAAACAAAAATTTACAGCTAAAAACCGTATTAAAATATCTAAGTAAAGCCCGACCCGGGTTTCGCCGTGATGCTTCGTCTGGGGCATTGTCTCATATACCGTACGGGTGAATTTACGGCAGCAAGTCCATCAGTCCCAGCTGTCACTGTAGCCTCACACTCAGTGAGAACTACCTGACAGTCCTCATTAACCGCATGTCTGTCCAGCATATTTATCACTTTATTAATCTCAGGTTTCCATATTGTGCTACCCCTTACCCGGACTAGCATAGGGTCTCTAATTTTCGCCACCCCATGCCTAGCCTTGGTCACGGGAATTTGGGGCAACACAACAACCTTCTCCCCTGCAAAGTCCTGCGAGGGAGCAACCGCAACAGGCTTACCCGCCTGTTCAGACCCTGCATTTTCTCCAATGTCACCCACTTCCGAGACAGTTCCTCGCCTCGGTGATTTATCACTCACCGCAGCAGCTGGTATGCCCTGCCGCCGGCTCACTGTCACTGGGTCTGTCACATAATTAATAACAGGAACGATCTTACCCAGCGATGTCACGGGTTCGGCAGTCCCAGGAGCCAAGGATACTCCAGGATCCTCCATTACAAAATCACCTGCAGACTCCTGACTGCAGTGGTTGCTACGAGAAATGCCATGACTCCATCCTTCTTCCAGATGGGGAGTCAAACTCTCTGGAGACCTGTCCTTGGGATCTCCAGCTGCAGAATATGAGCCACTTGCTCCGCTATATAACTGCTGGGCCGCCGCACGCTATTGTGGTTGGTTGCCCTTAGCAACAGCCTCACAGATCCTCAGCACATCCTCTGTAGGACTCTGTCTCCACTGGTGGGGAACACTCAACCTCCTGAGAGCCATTCTGCCCCTCTTTATCTTCCCGACGGTTGCCCTTGGCAATGGCATATCTTTGCTTTTCCCCCGATAGTCCCGGCACACCACCAACCTCTTGGAACTTTGTACAGGGTCCATACAGCGTTGAGAACCCTTTTTTGCAACTGTGCCTCCAAAGCCTCTTGCTCTGCATCAAATTTCGCGAATTCATTTTTAGTGTAGCCAATCGCTATGGCCATTTCTTCTCCCTGCTGTATGCGCCAGAGCTGCAGGACGTACTATTCCCCGAGACCCATGGTAGCAGGAAAAACTTTCAGCCGCAAGTCCACTTTTTTTGGGCTACTGGCCCTTTAATTCACTGCAGTTTTACTTGCACCACAGCAAAATAGTCCACACTATTATGAGCAGCACCTGCTCTACTGGACAAAAAAAAGCTTCCGGCCCTTTAACTCCACACACGGCATAAAACTGCTTTTAGCAGCACCTGCAGTCTCATCGTTGCCCCTAGCAACCGACCGTTGCCCTTCTTTCATGGACAACTTGCCCGCATCCTCCACTATATGTAGGGATTGTCTCTTATTCAGCGGTCATTCTCACAGAATTACCTTCATCACCACTGGGTTTCAGGTCCAAACAGTGCGATTTATATGACACTCTTCATACACAGCATGGCATAAAACAAAAGCCTGCCCATCTGGGCTCTACCTAAACATAATAAACATCGTATCCCTAACTCGGGTATACGATAGCGTTCACACATGGAACCAGGTGCGGCTTACCCCAGACATACAGTCCACCAGCCCTCAGGCTGTAACAAGTGCAGTAGCTTTGAAGGGAGTTGTGGTCTAGCAGTCATCCCAACTTTGACCTTTCATTGCTTGTTCCCGGGCGTCGCTGAGTCCCCCAAAGTCCAGGCTATTGCATAGCCTCGTTGCCCCTCAGCCTTGCCTAGCTGAGACCACACTGACAGGTGTACATAGCCTTTAAAATTAGAATTTTGTTGTTTCAGTTCTTTTATTATGTTTAAATATAAAAGTCATAACGTTCAGCATCAGAGACACAGTAAATAGAGCAGAGCATTGGAGGAATGCAGCTCCATGATGACTGAGATCGTTGATCCTACTGCTTGAGGGCAGTGTGCTGAGCCGCAAGGTCCAGATCTCCCCTGAACAAGCACAGACTTAGTATAGATGATTCAGTACCTAATATTAATGCTACATCATTATTACATCGGGGAATCCTGAAACTTAATAAAACTATAGATTAGAGAATATATACTGTAATTTAGCAGCAGATTTACTAATCTTAATCAAGGCGTACATTTAGACAGAATGTCTAAACCTGCGCCAAATTCATAACAATGGCTCAGGTTGGATGATAAAGGTGGTGCAGCAATAGACTCTTCTGTGTAACTCTATACCAACTATTGGTTGGCTTAGTTTGAGACAGAATTTTACACCAGAATTGTGATGCAGTTTTGATGCCAAATTTTGTACAGAAAGCCATGCCCATTCCTGGTGACCCCGCTCGGCAGACAATGCACAGATCATTTCTCCAAGTGTATATATGCCAAGTGCACTCAAATCAGTAAATGTGGGCCACTTTCTGCACCTAGTCTGACTATGGACTGTGGCATCATCGAAATGGACATGGCCTAATATGCACCATTTTGCACCAAAATTGCTCCACAAATCTTGTAAAATTTTGTAAAACATATCATAAGTTTAGATCATGCTGAGACCCTCACCTATCTCTAGAACGAGGGGAGAAAAACACACGCATATGTTGATAAAATGAGTGATGAAGAAAAATTATTAATGATGATGGCAGCATTCCTTTTCCAGAGATGATGTTTTATTCTGATTAGCAGACCCAGATACAGCAAGGTTTATAGCTCTTATGATGAATGAACCTGCTTATACCCAGAATGATGTTGCCTCAGTTCATTAACCCCAGTTTATGCCTCTCAGTCCATTCTCCTGAGTTCATTCACCACTAACCTTCCTTCAGCATTCCTTCTTATACCATTTTTACCCATTGACTAACATTTGGAGGACATCTAATTGGCTAGTACAAAATTTCAAACCTAAACATAAGTCTATTGGCCGTTTTAAAACTAAACTGATATTCTGATAGGTTGATTATCTAATACTGTTTTAGTGGTGGCAGTTGTATAACTTAAAATGGGGGGGGGGGGGGGGGGGGATTATTGTCCAGGCGCTTCTGTGTAGATCTAGGTGACATACAGTAGTCACCTTTATTGTAAACAGTACATGCAATGAACAGAAAACGTTATCCATTGTTCTAACAGCTAACCTAGAAAACCCTGAGGTCTACATTTTTGCATTTAATTTAAACAAAAGGATCTTTATCTTTCCAATCTCACCTCTAGACATCACCTAGGAATTGTAAATAGCTTCTGACTGTAAACCTGATTAAATGTCCTCCAATGTTAGATCAATGTGCCATGTGTGAAGATCATGTATAATACATATAAAAATATATAGTATACCAATACTCCCCCACTTAAATTAAATCAGATCTGAATTGATTCACAACAAAATACACATTCTGGTTCATGTTAAATTATCGCTGCTAATTCTAAGCATTTCTCCCTTTCTTTCATCCTCTTAAGTTGTTTTCTCCCACAGCAATATAATCCAAACAAAGCACATATAAACATAAACTGCATGAGTATGAATATTGTAGACATGGTTTGTAGTAAAGGGTTAGTATAGGTATTCTTATAAAGGAGGGGCACTCAATTATTTGAGAACTTGGGACAGCAAATATAATAGTATTTATTGAGCACCAATAAAAACGCCTACTGTGCATAAAATGAACTCACATCAAATAGAATCACATAAAATAAAATCACATCAATTAAAAACTGCACCATGATCCCAATCAGTGTCAGTGTTTTCCAATTTTGAGAACAAAAACGCATCGTTTGGCACGAACAACTCCATGTCAGATTTTGAGATATTTTATATTTATTTTAGAGGTACTATTATATGTATTTTTATTATGATTTTTATTTTTATTATGATTTTATTATAATCCACGGACTCACCAACCTCACTATTATAGGTATCATAATGTCTGTATATTACCAACATAATAGTATTTTATATAAGGCTGTAACGACTCCATGCCAGAGTTTATGAGATACTCTCATCCCATCATCCTTTTCCAACTAAGCATGGTATAAATATGCTGAATTTGCCACTTGCCGACACTGCCACTGAGGAAGGGGAGGCACCCTGAAACGCGTTTGGCTCTGGTGTCTCAGCAAGCACCTACACTATATGCGGTGATATATGGAATTAACAGTATTGGATTCCGCTTCATAAAAGACATCTACAAAGGTCCGGATCATAGTTCACGAGTGGAACGCATAGCGTACAATTGGAACGCACAGCTGATTACCCTTGATGGAGTTTACGTCGATCACGTGGGTACCATCCAGTCACGTGAGAAGCCGCCAGGTCACGTGGGACGCCGCGCTACGACCGCGAGACCACACGGGACGCCGTAGTAGGTCCGGGCGGTAAAACAAGAGGACAGCTGACATCTAAGAGTCTGGTGGTAACGTACCATATCCATTTTTACACCATCATTTTACTGTCTATTTTGGAACATACCAGATAGTATGAGACGGACACTCCGATATTGAGTGATTGTTGTATAGGGGACAGTCTCCCATACAGTTTTCCTATACTGGGACATTAACGAGGTTTATAATCCTCTGCATCTCACAACCTATCAAGTCATTCCAGTACTATTGATATGTGGTTTACCTACATCTGTTAGATCAACATCTGATGTGATTCTATTATCCATGTGATTTACAGTACGCTCCAATCTCGGATATACAAGTTCTATTGTCACGAGGACTGCCATTTTTTTGCTCATACCAGAGCATTATTTTATGGTCCTCCTCTACAACCCCTTATCATTTATCTTTTTTCAATGTTTTTAATTGATGTGATTTTATTTTATGTGATTCTATTTGATGTGAGTTCATTTTATGCACAGTACGCGTTTTTATTGGTGCTCAATAAACACTATTATATTTGCTGTCCCGAGTTCTCAAATAATTGAGTGCCCCTCCTTTATAAGAATTTCTCATTTTTGGAGGTGGGTGAACCCAGAGGAGTGCACCTAATCCACAGGAGGTTCTTGGGTGAGCCGCTAATTCGTATCTCTAGTCTACACCTAGTATAGGTATTATATGGAATGCTTCACCAGGCCTCTTGAAATTCTTCAGTTACCTTTTTAGCATTGGCTACATTGTCTTTGACCAATTTCTCTAATTCTCCTGTCTTCCCTCTTAAAAAATGTGTCCAATTTAATTGCAAGTGGTGGTATTTTCTTAAACATTGGGGAAACCACTGCTTCCCAATCACCTAAGTCCCTTTAAATATTGTCCATAGAAATTTGGTTCAATTTGATATTAGCTTGTATGTCTCCTCCGATTGTCACCAGTCCATGTGTCAAATTCCCATGCCACCCTGTGAGAGGTGTCTGTACTTGCCGTTGCATTGTGAAGAAGGGTACCTGTAACGGACCGTTCAGCACACAACTCCGTTCAGACGATATCCTCCTTTCCAATGCACAGGCAGCTACTGCAAGCACCAGTCTGCCGAACTGCAAACTACACGAATCCTTCAACTTCGGAACAGGAAACACCCGAACACTGGAAACAGCTGAACAGGAAAAGCATACAATCAGCTTACACTCCTGGCAATCAGCATACAATCCAATTCCCCCAATAACGAGACGACACTTTGTTTTGAGGTCAAGCAGAACTCTTTAATGGGTTATTTTTCAGCCTTTTATGCAGGTCTTCCAGCAAGGGACACTCCCCCTGGGGCCCTTGTAAAAGACTGTGACAGTTTATATTTTAGCCAATCACATGCATTTACAGTATTGAAACCTTCCCAACAATTGTACACAAAATCCCCTTCCCTCTGTCTGTAACGCAATCAACAAAATACAATGAGCATTGTCTGTGACGCAATTAACTAACACACTGGCATTGTCTGAGACGCAATCAACAAAATACAATTACCAAATGTAATGGGCTAACTTAATCACTCACAGACAGAAAACACACATTTTTCCCCCAAACACAAAAAACACCTCAAAACCCCACATATCCTCATAATGTATACATCCATGGATAGCTCTGATCTGGGTGAACAACATATCCAAAAATCACCCAGATCCGAGCAGGGGTTCCCGAATTCCATGGAAGTCACATTTGGCCGGCCGCAAGCATGGCTTTCCTGCCCAAAACAGTTCCACAGATTTAAGCTGTGCGGCAGGTCTGTCTTCGCAGTGCAGTCCCCCCCCCCCCAACACTTGGTTACTGCACCTGGGGAATTTTGTAGCTTGTTTCGGTCCCATGGCTTCAACATGGCTGTGTTGGGCACTGGTCTCTTGGCTTTGTGGGTCGCTGAGTGAGCAGAGACCGGCGGTACTCTGCCCTGGTGCCAGCGCTTCAGCTGGGGGGACCTGCAGATGGACAAGCCTGGGACAAGCGGACAAAGGAGGGCAGAGGCCAACTGTGCTCTGCCCAGTTGCCAGCTCTTCCGCTGGAGCAACCGGGGTATAGTCCTGCCCGGTGACAAAGGGAAAGTTAGGGCAGAGGCCAGCGGCGCTCTGGCAAGATGCCAGCTCTTCTGCTGGGAGGGGGTCAGAGGAAGCTAACGGCTCCTCTACTGACCTCAGTACCTCGGTAGGGGTTAGCTGTGGAGGGTAGGGATCGCTTACCTCCTCCTCCTGGTATTCACACTGCCGCTGGAGATCTGGGCTGACTGCCCAGCATCCCTGTAGGGCCGGTAGAGAGACTTTGATCCCATCTCCCCCTGCCTGCTGGGAGTCCTCCCAGGACCAGTCTATGAGGTCCACGACCTCCGGTACTTCTGGTTCCTGTTGGGGGAGAGGACCGACGGTCTCTTCTCCCATGAATACACACTGCCGCTGGGGAGCAAGGACGGCACCTTCAGCTCCCTGGGACTCACTTGACTGCTGGGGAGAGAGACCAACTATCTCTGCTCCCTGCAGGACACACTGCCGCTGGGGAGGAAGGACAGTACCTTCAGCTCCCTGTGGCTCACTTGGCTGCTGTTGAGAGGGACCAACTGTCTCCTCTCCTAAGGGCACACACTGCCGCTGGAGAGAGAGACCGGTTGTCTCTGCTCCCAATACAATACTCGGCTGTTGGGGAGGAAGAACGGCACCTTCATCTCCCTGTAACTCACACTGCCTCTGGGAGCAAGGACGGCACCTTCAGCTCCCGGGAACTTGCTCGGCTGCTGGGGTATCTCCCCCCTGTCTACCGCTGCCATGGCCTGCAGGTACTCTCTGATCCTCCACTTCACGATCTGTACGAGGTTTTCCGCAGGGTTGGGTCCCAAGAGAGACAGCACCCCATTAACCTCTCTATCAAACTCCTCCTGAGTGTAGCAGGGCTCCATGCTTGCTCTGCTGATTTTGGTTCCTTTGTAGATAGGGGCGCTGTACGGGTACTAGCGTTGCCCTCAATTTGTAATCCAGGAACTGGTGTTGCCTTGTAGCTGTCCTTCTGGGCCGTGAGAATGATCCCACTGCTGCCACCAATTGTAACGGACCGTTCAACACACAACTCCATTCAGACGATATCCTCCTTTCCAATGCACAGGCAGCTACTGCAAGCACCATTCTGCCGAACTGCAAACTACACGAATCCTTCAACTCCGGAACAGGAAACACCCGAACACTGGAAACAGCTGAACAGGAAAAGCATACAATCAGCTTACACTCCTGGCAATCAGCATACAATCCAATTCCCCCAATAACGAGACGATACTTCGTTTTGAGGTCAAGCAGAACTCTTTAATGGGTTATTTTTCAGCCTTTTATGCAGGTCTTCCAGCAAGGGACACTCCCCCTGGGGCCCTTGTAAAAGACTGTGACAGTTTATATTTTAGCCAATCACATGCATTTACAGTATTGAAACCTTCCCAACAATTGTACACAAAATCCCCTTCCCTCTGTCTGTAACGCAATCAACAAAATACAAAAATCCCCTTCCCTCTGTTTGTAACGCAATCAACAAAATACAATGAGCATTGTCTGTGACGCAATTAACTAACACGCTGGCATTGTCTGAGATGCAATCAACAAAATACAATTACCAAACGTAACGGGCTAACTTAATCACTCACAGACAGAAAACACAAATTTTTCCCCCAAACACAGAAAACACCTCAAAACCCCACATATCCCCATAATGTATACAATGCTCAAAAAAATAAAGGGAACACAAAAATAACACATCCTAGATCTGAATTAATTAAATATTCTTCTGAAATACTTTGTTCTTTACATAGTTGAATGTGCTGACAACAAAATCACACAAAAATAAAAAAATGGAAATCAAATTTTTCAACCCATGGAGGTCTGGATTTGGAGTCACACTCAAAATTAAAGTGGAAAAACACACTACAGGCTGATCCAACTTTGATGTAATGTCCTTAAAACAAGTCAAAATGAGGCTCAGTAGTGTGTGTGGCCTCCACGTGCCTGTATGACCTCCATACAACGCCTGTGCATGCTCCTGATGAGGTGGCGGACGGTCTCCTGAGGGATCTCCTCCCAGACCTGGACTAAAGCATCTGCCAACTCCTGGACAGTCTGTGGTGCAACGTGACGTTGGTGGATAGTGCGAGACATGATGTCCCAGATGTGCTCAATTGGATTCAGGTCTGGGGAACGGGCGGGCCAGTCCATAGCATCAATGCCTTTGTCTTGCAGGAACTTCTGACACACTTCATCCACATGAGGTCTAGCATTGTCTTGCATTAGGAGGAACCCAGAGCCAACCGCACCAGCATATGGTCTCACAAGGGGTCTGAGGATCTCATCTCGGTACCTAATGGCAGTCAGGCTACCTCTGGCGAGCACATGGAGGGCTGTGCGGCCCTTCAAAGAAATGCCACCCCACACCATTACTGACCCAATGCCAAACCGGTCATGCTGGAGGATGTTGCAGGCAGCAGAACGTTCTCCACGGCGTCTCCAGACTCTGTCACCTCTGTCACGTGCTCAGTGTGAACCTGCTTTCATCTGTGAAGAGCACAGGGCGCCAGTGGCGAATTTGCCAATCTTGGTGTTCTCTGGCAAATGCCAAACGTCCTGCACGGTGTTGGGCTGTAAGCACAACCCCCACCTGTGGATGTCGGGCCCTCATATCACCCTCATGGAGTCTGTTTCTGACCGTTTGAGCAGACACATGCACATTTGTGGCCTGCTGGAGGTCATTTTGCAGGGCTCTGGCAGTGCTCCTCCTCTTCCTCTTTGCACAAAGGCGGAGGTAGCGGTCCTGCTGCTGGGTTGTTGCCCTCCTACGGCCTCCTCCACGTCTCCTGATGTATTGGCCTGTCTCCTAGTAGTGCCTCCATGCTCTGGACACTACGCTGACAGACACAGCAAACCTTCTTGCCATAGCTCGCATTGATGTGCCATCCTGGATAAGCTGCACTACCTGAGCCACTTGTGTGGGTTGTAAACTCCGTCTCATGCTACCACTAGAGTGAAAGCACCGCCAGCATTCAAAAGTGACCAAAACATCAGCCAGGAAGCATAGGAACTGAGAAGTGGTCTGTGGTACCCACCTGCAGAACCACTCCTTTATTGGGGGTGTCTTGCTAATTGCCTATAATTTCCACCTGTTGTCTATCCCATTTGCACAACAGCATGTGAAATTGATTGTCACTCAGTGTTGCTTCCTAAGTGGACAGTTTGATTTCACAGAAGTGTGATTGACTTGGAGTTACATTGTGTTGTTTAAGTGTTCCCTTTATTTTTTTGAGCAGTGTACATCCATGGATAGCTCTGATCTGGGTGAACAACATATCCAAAAATCACCCAGATCCGAGCAGGGGTTCCCGAATTCCATGGAAGTCACATTTGGACGGCCGCAAGCATGGCTTTCCTGCCCAAAACAGTTCCACAGATTTAAGCTGTGCGGCCGGTCTGTCTTCTCCTTCAAAGTTAGTATGGGCCATAATCCTGGGGCAGGAGGCGGGCAAACAGGCCCCTCCAAAACACAGTGGTGAAGTGGCTTTTGCCACAGTACCCCTAATGCACAGACTTTGATTCCATCTCCATGAATTATTTGCTTCCATCCAGAGTTGGGTCTTTGCAGTTAGACTAGACAGCTTTCAGCATGTGTAGCAGCACAGCTATCCACATCCTCCAACTCTTGGGGTGTACAGGAGCACAGCCATGACTGGTCTCGTTTGTCACAGCACTTGACCTTCCACTGTAAACAGGGGTTGATAGCGTAGTCCATACGGGATATCAACAGTCCATTTTTCTTCAACATACGGAGTATAAGTCTAAAGTCCATTATTCTTGGCTACTCTCCTTGCTTAATTTCCTGAAGTCCTAGACTTAGGTGTTCACTCAACTGGTTCCCTATCATACAACAAACCATAGCTTTCGACACATTATTATGACTAAGTGAATCATTCAGTGCATTCACAGTCCTCTGAATACCCTGAAAATCTGCAGCAATTGTGTGAATGTCCTGAATATCATTCTTCACTTTTGCTAGAGTAAAATTTTGGTCTCTGATATTATGACTTTCTAAGTCTATCCTATTACAAATTGACATGCCCAAACTGAGTCCTGATAATATATCAGTACCCAGGTCCCTCTTTGATACTTTCCTGAATTTGTGTAGCATCCCAAAACAAATTACATGGGTTTGTAAAACAGATGTTAAACAGCCTTTCTTTGTCTCTGGACAACTCTCTGGAAAAGTAAATAATAAAAATTTAATAATAATGAAAATATCAGGAAATATAAATATCACAGCAAATATGTATAAAAGTTATCATGATAGGTCAATGGTGAGGAACCTATGGCACGGGTGCCAGAGGTGGCACTCGGAGACCTCTCTGTGGGCACCTACACCCTGGAAAAAGTCTATGGTGTACCAATATGCCTTAGACTTTTCCTGCCATTCATCAGCACAGGGCGCACTATGAACAGCACAGGCCGCGCACTGAATGTAGGCAGGCTATTATAGCTAAATGATAAAGTACATGGAAGATATACTATACTGGACTGTAGTATTCAGGTTAAATTGCCGTGTTGGCACTTTGCGATAAAAAAGTGGGTTTTGGGTTGCAGTTTGGACACTCGGTCTTTAAAAGGTCCGCCATCACTGGTCTATGTAATATATAAACAGATTAATTATTTTCAGTAAATGTCATAGTTGGATTGTCCATAGATTAAATAGCAGGCTATAGTTGGTTCTAGAATTCTGTTGTCGCACTCCCCCACTTGCAGGTTTATTTATTTTTTACACCCAATAAAAAATTCTTCTTTCTTCTTTTCATCCTTTTTCTTCTCCACCCCATCTTCACAACCTGAAAGACAATACTTGGAGTACATTTTAGACAAAGTTTGCACACACATTTCTCTTTTGAATGCTTTCAATTTAACATGTGAGCCACAAACATTAGTCCTCATTACTACTTGATTCTGACATGTCACACCTCATTCCTCTCCTCCTACTTGCATTTCCAAACCATGCAAGAAAAGGAATCCCCAATGACATTGTACTATACATGTCTATTGTCAAAAGCAGCACATTGTCTAATACCGTATTTTTCGCCCCTGCGTCTTATGGGGCGAATGCTGCCATTTTACATCGCAGCGATTACGTCTGCAATGTATCAGCTGGAGGGGGGAGGAAGGAGGGGCCGGTGTCATGCAAATGCAGTGGGGCCGCTGCGGTCACTGTACTCCGGCCCCGCCGCTCACTCACTTCCTTACTGCCTAAACCTTTTATAATAATAACTTTAATTGAAGTTCCGATCCCCAGCCCCATCTGTACTACTTACTAAATGTCCTGTAGCAGGCAGAGCAGGGTGTGAGCGGCGGGGCCGGAGTACCGTGACCGCACCGGCCCCGCCGCATTTGCATGCTACCGGCCCCTCCCACAGGTTTAGCTCCGGAATATCAGGACATCTGTGGATGCCACTATTATGGGGTGGGGGATATGATGTGGATAGCACTGTTATGGGGTGGGGGATCTGTGGGTGACACATATATAGCAGTGCCATCCACAGATCCACCCCCCATAACAGTGCCATCCACAGATCCCCCTCCATAACAGTGCCATCCACAGATAACCCCCCCATAACAGTGCCATCCACAGATCACCCCCCCATAACAGTGCCATCCATAGATCACCCCCCATGACAGTGCCATCCATAGATCACCCCCCCATGACTGTGCCATCCACAGATCTCCCCCCATAACTGTACCATCCACAGATCACCCCCATAACAGTGCCATCCACAGATCACCCCCCCATTACAGTGCCCCTCTCAGATCCCCCATAACAGTGCCCCCCTCAGATACCCACCATAACAGTGCCATCCACAGATCCCCCCATAACAGTGCCATCCACAGATCCCCCTAATAACAGTGCCATCCACAGATCCCCCATAACAGTGCCACCCACAGATCCCCCTAATAACAGTGCCATCCACAGATCCCCCATAGTAGTGTCATGCACAGACCACCATTAGTTCAAAACCCACCAAAAGCACACCTTTTGGTTAAAAATATTTTTTTCTTATTTTCCTCCTCAAAAACCTAGGTGCGTCTTATGGGCCGGTGCGTCTTATAGGACGAAAAATACGGGTAATTTTACATTAATCAATATTATATTTTGAGTAAAAAGAGAAATATACAGCGGCTCACCCTCACTCCGTATGGATAAGGTGCTCACCCTCCAGGTCCTACCCTCAGGACCTAAATACGTGAATAAAGTGCAAGTGGATATGAAGGAGCACACTCAAAAGGGAAACACAACAATGGATAATACAATAGTAATTTAATACTTTAAAAACACACCCTTAAAATAAATCTAAAACATACATAAAATCGCACATCAATGCTATATATGACGTTGTGTGCAACACTCCTGCACAATGCGTTTGAAAACAGAGTAAGAGCAATGTCCCAATTCACTATACGTGTGGTAATAGTGCCGGCAATGTCCCAATCAGAGTCCTAGTTGATATAATGGTGGCCCTATAGCCAAATCCTGATGGAGCAGTGTGATAATATAATGATGGCACTATGGCCAAATCGGTGATAGTAATATAGTAATGGCACTATAGCCAATTCTGGTAGAGCAGTAGTGGTGATGGTATCACCCAATCCTAATGTCCGGTGATAAGAGCGAAGTATATAGCAGTTGTAAATGCTAACTTCACAGTAGGACTATCAGTCCAATTACTTACAGGCTCTTGCAGCTTGTGATACTTCAATAAGAACCCGGTCTAATCCCGGTCTTAACCCTCTTCGCTGCCTGCCCGCAGCGCTGGCTTCCCAGGCGGCCGTACACTCGCAGCGTCTCACGTGGTGTACTCGGCAGTGCGTGGCGTCCCACGTGACCTGGTTGTCTAGGGTACCGGATGGACGCTAAGTTGACGTCACTGTTGTGCGACTCACACTCCGGTTCTATGCCGAAAAAAGTTCTCATACACCTTTGTCCTTTGGTATCGGGCTTCCTCGTTGTTCGTATGAATCCACGCTCACTCTGCAGTGCCATATTATATTTTACACTCTGCAGTGCCATATTGGCAATAGTGCCAATATTATATTTTACACTATTAAAAAGAAAGAAAAAGTTTAAAACTGCAATTGTTGCATGGTTATGGAGGAAGGGGCAATAAATTCAGTTAAGAGTTGGAATAAGAGGTTAGCACTTCACACTTTTTAATTGATCCAGATCCCTTTTAACCCTACTCAACTCTTCTTTTAGCTTTTCTCTTTCGAGTTTTACTAAATTCAATTCTTTTTTCAATTTGTCTCTCTATCCAAATCATCCATATTCAAGTTATAAGTCTCTACAACTCTCTGCAAATCGCAAGACCATTTCATGAACCTGTTGATATCATGCCGTGGGACTTGCCCGATTTCTTTCACAGTAGCATCACTTCTTTTGGCTTTAGCTGTTTTGTAATCAGCTGCACTTGACCTGAATTGTCAGAATTTAATATATAGTAACATAGTAGCATAGTATATAAAGCCGAAAAAAGACATTTGTTAATCTAGTTCGGCCTGTTATCCTGCAAGTTGATCCCGAGGAAGGCAAAAAAAAATAAAACCTGTGAGGTAGAAGCCAATTTTCCCCCCTTACGGGGAAAAAAATTCCTTCCCGACTCCATTCAGGCAATCAAATAACTCCCTGGATCAACGACCCATCACTAGTAGCTATAGCCTGTAATATTATTACACTCCAGAAATACATCCAGGCCCCTCTTGAACTCTTTTAGTGAATTCACCATCACCACCTCCTCAGTCAGAGAGTTCCATAGTCTCACTGCTCTTACCGTAAAGAATCCTTTTCTATGTTTGTGTACAAACCTTCTTTCCTCCAGACGCAGAGGATGGCCCCTCATCACAGTCACAGTCCTGGGGATAAATAGATGATGGGAGAGATCTCTGTACTGAACCCTGATATATTTATACATAGTAATAAAATCTCCCCTCAGTCATCTTTTTTTCAAAATTAATAACCCTATTTTTTATAATCTTTCAGGGTACTGTAGTTCTCTTATTCCAGTTATTACTTTAGTTGCCCTCCTCTGAACCCTCTCCAGCTCTTCTATGTCTGCCTTGTGTAGTGTCCCACTACGTAAGGGTGGGCACTACACAAGGGTCAATTGGGTTACGTTGTTCTCCACCTCCTGTGGAACATGGTCATGGTATTTTATATTGTATTGTAATGTGTATTTTCATATTGTCTCCTGTGTACCAGGCCTGTTAGGGGTGTAGTTCTTCCTCCTAGGCAGTAGAGGGAGCTAGGGAACCCCCTAGTATATATAGTCAGGTCCAGACCAGAGAGAGGGTGTGTGGTCAGAAGCCAAGATTGACTCCAGCCAGGCAGGAGCTGAAGTGCAGCTTCTGAGATGCAGCTAGATAGCCCAGGCTCCTAGCTTGCCCCCAGGAGAAGAGGTTCCCTCCTGAAGTCATCCAGCACCTTACAAAGTACAGAGCAGAGGCACTTTTATCCAGCCAAATAGAAAGCTGAAGGGCAGAAGGATATTTACAGCAAGAAGATATATACCAAGAATAAAGCCAGCAATAGGGCATACGGGCCTTGGTGAAAGCCAGACAGGATCTGAGGAAAATACAGCCTGATCTGTAAGTGTTATACCCTCTGAGTATCTTGCAAAGACTATGCCTGTTATTTGTATGAAGCCTGCCTGTATTCAACATTATACCTATGGAACTAACTGAGGACTGTATATAGTTGAACTGTTCTGGTTCACTGCAACTGTGTGTACCTCAATTCTTCCTACAATAAATCGGTGTGCCACCGTTACCGGCACTGGCGTCACGAACTATAAGGGATATTGCCACAGGCACACTAAACCTACAACACCCAGGGCACCTCACCTACCACCTGGCCTGGTCCCTATACACAGAGAGTGCCCCAGAGAATCCATGTGCCAGCCTCTCCATCACTGCTGTACGCCTGCCCAGGGTATATAAAAACTGTGAGTACCACGAACAACCCTCGGTTTGTTAACTACCCCTGTGACCTCACATTCGCTCACCCTGCAGGACTGGCACACTGCACTTGCTCACAGGAGACCAGAACTGTACACAGTACTCCATGTGTGGTCCGGCTAGTGATTTGTAAAGTGGCAGGACTATGTTCTCATCACGGGCATCTATTCCCCTTTTGATGCAACCCATTATCTTATTGGCCTTGGCAGCAGCTGCCTGACACTAGTTTTTACAGCTTAGTTTGCTGTTCACTAAAATTTCTAGGTCCTTTTCCATGTCAGTGCTACACAGTGTTTTACCATTTAGTATGTACTACAGTTGTAGTTGTAGTAAGAGCTGCTAGAATATTCTTAATATTATGTAGATCACCCAAAGGATAAATGGGACTATTACTATCACTTTTTGATGTTATGTTTTGATCTACATTATTTACAACATACTTTTTAGCCAATTTATCAAATGCAATATTAGTTGCATGTTTACATTCCACCATCTCCTTCTCTACACTCTGTATTTTTACTGACAATTCCTCATTAACACTAGATAACTGCTCACAAAGTTTCGCTTTCTCAATCAGAGCCTCCCCAGTTGTGCAATCTCAGTTCAGCCATTTTATCATTCCAACCCTTCAGGGCAGTTTTCATATTTTTCTGCCTGTACTTTAAGCTCCTCGTCTCTTTGTGCTACAATCTCCATCAACTTCATACAACAGGACAATAAACTCTGCCCTACCATTACCTTTCTCTTTTTCTCTCAAATGTTCTTATCAAATACCTCCCTATCAAGAAAACATTTCATCTTATCCCATGAACTTTTACATTCCTGTGGAATCCCATATGGTCCACCATGACTTTTTATGTAATTAATGAGCCACTCATTAACAATAAGTCAATTCATAATACCTTCCCCACTAGCCATACTGAAATATAAATGCTACAGATATCAACAATAAAGAATAAATCAAGTATACTCACTAGCCTTTCTGGCACTAGAGTCCTCCAATGTTCACGGTATTGTTGGGTTGCGGGGTCCAAAACTTCCTTCTGGGTCATATCTTGCTGAAAAAAGCACAGACTCGTACATCACCACCAGACTTTGGGTCACAGAACTTCATGGTTAAAAATCTTCACAGTTTCTTCTGGTCACGGCATCAAAATGCTGTTAAGAATGAACCGAGGATTGCTGCCATCATCATTCATCTTTATCACTCATTTTAACAACATTTTGGTATATATCAATAGCATATCACACTCTCTCCTCGCTGCTGAGGACAGAATCGAGATAGGCCCATAGACTTTTATGGAGCCCGTCCTGTACAGTGATGAGGGAGAGCACTCAGACCCCTACTGATCTAAACTTTTGACATGTCTCTAAGACATATCAATAGTTTTGTGAAAAGTTAGTGGCTCTTTAACCTAAGCCAACCAATAGATGATATTAAGGTAAAGGGTGCAGGGGCTAAGAGGAGCCATGTTGTGCCAGACTTGCATCACAATTTTGTTGTAAAAATCTGTCTCTAAGTAAGCCAACCATTGGTTGCTATAGGGTCAGAGAAAAGTGTCTATCCCTGCACCACATCCAGCCACTATGATGTTCAAGTGGAAGTTAATATTACACATGATTAAGAGACAGGTTGAGATACAGTGGCCTACTATGAGACATAATTTTACACCTGAATTGTAGCACAATTTTGGTTGGCCATGACCTATGTACTAGAATACAACTACTATAATACTGCAGACAAAGAAGAATACCTAATCTCTGAGTAGGCTTCACTACTGGTTTTGGCTCACAATAACTGAGGAAATAACTGACCACCGTTTTGGGTGTAATTTGGGGCAAATACCATAGCTGCTCATATTTGAAACCAGGGATGAGCTAATTTAATTAGAAAATGCCTTACATTTGGACAACTAGCACTGAATAAATGCTACTCACTGGTTCTCAGAGCAGCTGAGGTAATGGACAAAGAAAAACAACCGAAAAAGCATATAGATAAAAGTGCCAAAACAAAAATGCAAATTATAATTAATAGTGTGATATTAAATCCTGTTGTCAGTTAAGTCCATTGGGTATACAAGTATCTAGTCTAAATATCCATGTTTCCTTGGCATTTAAAAGTCTGCAGTAAAGATCTCTACCTCTAAAAGGCATGACTATTTTCTCAATGTCTTGTACCTCCAGATGTTAGAACTGTCATCATTATGGACATGTAGAATATGATCGGATACGGCAGAAATATGTTTTTTTTTGTTTTGTTCTTATTATCAAGATTAATACCATCAAATATCTGCATATTCTAATCTTCAAAGGTCCTGCCATACAAGTAGCATATTGTAAATAGAGATGGCCTTGCGGTTCGCCCGACAGTCGTTTCGCGGCAAACTTTGCTAGTTTGAGGTTCGCCGAACAAGCGAACATATGGCGATGTCCGCCAAACACTATTGGAATATGCAACTGGTGTGGTATACCTGTTGCCCCCCCCCAAAAAAAAAATATTGACGGGTGTGATCTAACTATAATATACCTTCTAACATATAAAGTATATTATAGTGCATTTGTATTGTGCAGCAGTTGTGTGCGGTTCTGCTGAGATACCGCAGCTAGATAGAAGGACAAACACTATTGAAATAACTACAGATGGAGTAGAGTTAACACTCCTGTTTTCTGAGATTTCTGAGTTGTGTTATCTAATCTAAACAAACACCTTTAATTGCTTTTCAATGGCTTTTGTCTCAAGATAATGCAATGAGTGAAGAAAAACCGGAATTAGGCTACTTTCACACTAGCGTTCGGGGCTCCGCTTGTGAGCTCCGTTTGAAGGCTCTCACAAGCGGCCCCGAACGGATCCGTCCAGTCCTAATGCATTCTGAGTGGAGGCGGATCCGCTCAGAATGCATCAGTCTGGCACCGTTTGTCCTCCGCTCCGCAGGCGGACACCTGAACGCTGCTTGCAGCGTTTGGGTGTCCGCCTGGCCGTGCGGAGGCAAACGGATCCGTCCAGACTTACAATGTAAGTCAATGGGGACGGATCCGTTTGAAGTTGACACAATATGGCTCAATTTTCAAACGGATCCGTTCCCCATTGACTTTCAATGTAAAGTCAAAACGGATCCGTTTGCATTATCATGAACAAAAAAAAAAAAAAAAAAATATTATTATTTTTTTTTTTTTGTTCATGGTAATGCAAACGAATCCGTTCTGAACGGATCTAAGCGTTTGCATTATAGGAGCGGATCCGTCTGTGCAGATACCAGACGGACCCGCTCTGAACGCAAGTGTGAAAGTAGCCTTAGTCTTACTGGTAATTCTGTTTCCATGAGATCATCACGACGGCATACAAGGAGATTAACCCCTGACCTGTAGGGGCAGGAACAGAGAAAGGTTAAATACCCCACTCCCACCACCAACACCAGTGTTTCCAAAATCACACAGAGTAACCCGGTGGTGACAAACAGTGAAAAAAGGTATTGCTTCATACCTTCTGGAGACCCCCCAAAGTAAAAATTTAGAACAATAGGGAGGGAATAACGTGCTGTCGTGATGATCTCATGGAAAAACCGGTAAGACTAATTCCGGTTTTTCCATAGCATCATCACGACGGCATACAAGGAGATATAAAAAATATATCAGTTAAGGGGGGGCTACAGCCTGGAGGACTTTCCGTCAGAAGGACAGATCAGAGGATCTGGAAAGATCCAGGCGGTAGTGCTTTATAAACGTATTAATGCTGGACCAAGTGGCAGCACGACAGATTTCTTCCAGGGATGCCCCAGCTCTCTCTGCCTGAGAGGAAGACATGGCCCTAGTGGAATGGGCCCTAATATTGACTGGACACGGAAGATTTTGTATTTGATAACACAAATAGTTTTTTTGAGCCATCTAGCTATAGAGGACCGGGAGGCTTTTTGGCCCTTAAACCTTCCTCCAAAGAGAACTAGCAAGTTGTCGGCTTTTCTAAACTTTTCAGTCACAGCAATATAGTTTAGGACTGCCCGTCTAACGTCCAGAGAATGGAAGGAGGATTCTTTGTCATTAGAGGGGTGTTACTAAAATGAAGGTAGGGTAATTTCCTGGCTCTGATGAAAACTGGATACAACTTTAGGGAGAAAACCGGGGTCCAGTCGGAGAATGATCCTATCATCTAGAATGCGGAGGTAGGGTTCCCTGACGGATAGAGCTTGCAACTCGCCTAATCTGCGGGCCGAAGTTATTGCAATTAGGAAGGCAGTCTTTAGGGACAATAATTTTATTGAACAATCGGAAATGGGCTCAAAAGATGGTAGAGTGAGACCCGTAAGAACGATATTCAAATCCCAGGAAGGGACACGGGAGGTGATTGTTGGGCGGAGCCTGGTAGCTGCCCTAATGAATCTTTTGATCCAACGATGACTAGCTATATCTTGGTCAAAAAAACAACTTAGGGTTGAGATTTGGACCTTCAGGGTAAAGGGTCTAAGCCCCAGGTCAAGACCCTGTTGCAGGAAATCCAGAAATCTTTGAATGTTGGGTCTATGCAAGTGTGGAGACTAGTCACCACTCCAGGAACAGAAGCGCTTCCAGATTTTAAGGTAGATTGCTGAAGTTATATTCTTTCTGGAGGCTTTCAAGGTAGTAATAACTTTATCTGACAAGCCCTGAAGTCTCAGGGTTTGGGACTCAGGATCCATGCTGCTAATTTCAAAAACTGCGGGTTTGGGTGCAGAACCGGACCCTGCTGGAGTAAATCCCCCCGCATAGGAAGGGGCCAAGGATCCTGGAGGGAGTATTTCTGGAGATATGAGAACCAACTTCTCTTCGGCCATAGGGGAGCGATCACAATTACCGTGGCCTTGTCCTGGCAAATTTTCTGTATCACTTTCGGAATTAAGGGAAGTGGAGGGAAGGCATAGCATAGTTTCCAATGCCAACGAATGGTGAAAGCTTCCAAGGCATGAGGTCTGTCCCTGGGGTTTAAAGAACAGAATGTCTGCACCTTTGAGTTTGCCCTGGTGGCAAATAGGTCCACGTCAGACATCCCCCACTTTCCTACCACTAACCTGAATGTTTCTGGGCTTAGGGACCATTCCGTATGATCGATCCTGTGGCGGCTGAGAAATCTGCTTCCCGATTCAGTGTTCCTTTCAGATGAACTGCAGATATAGAGGCCACCTTCTGCTCCGCCCATGAAAAGATTTTCGTTGTCAGCGCTTGAAGAGTTGTTGACCGTGTTCCCCCTTGATGGGAAAAGTAGGCAATGGCCGTAGTGTTGTCTGATAGCACTTTTATGTGATGATGACACAGCATTCTCTCTGCTACCTTCAATGCTTCCCAGACTGCTCTCAGTTCCCTGAAATTTGACGACTGGGATCTGATTGATTGTGGCCAAGTACCCTGAAATAGATGATCCCCCACCTTTGCGCCCCAGCCAGACAGACTTGCGCCTGTTACTACTTGTAATAGGGGAGTTTTCTGCCAGGGAGTCCCTCGGGATAAGTTTTTGTGGTTTTTCCACCAATTTAGAGTCTGCAGTACCCGGGTTGGTGGGATCACTTGACGATCTAGAGAGGATTGGCACCTGTTCCAGACACTCAGGATCCAGGACTGAAGAGGTCTGAAGTGAATTTGACACCAGGGAACTGCCGGAATACAGGATGTTAACAGACCTAGCATACTCATTGCCTCTCTGATGGAGCAAGATCTTCTTTTCTGAAAGGATTAGATTTTTTGTTGAAGAATCGATATTTTGTCTAGGGGTAGGAATACCGCTTGCTTTCGGGAGTCCAGAATCATGCCTAAAAAACGAACTTTTTCTCGAGGGGGTGAGGACGGACTTTTCTTCGTTCACAATCCACCCGAGGTCATTTAGGATGGAGAGAAAATATCTCAGATTTGAGTTGATTTGATTAAAGTCTTCGCTGATCAGAAGAAAGTCGTCCAAGTAGGGAATTACCATAAGTCCCTTCCTCCGGACGAAGGCGACCATCTCTACCACTACCTTGGTAAATATTCTCGGGGCTGATGAAATCCCGAAGGGGAAGGCTCTAAACTGGTAGTGATGAATTTTCCCTGATATATCCTGGATTGCAAATCGGAGAAAACTCTGTGAATCGGCGTGAATGGTAATGTGATAGTAAGCGTCTCGCAGGTCTATTGTACACATGAAGACGTCTTTGCTTAAAAGTGGAATTGTAGATGCAAGGGTTTCCATACTGAATTTTCGGTAAAGAATAAACTTGTTTAATGGCTTCAGGTTTATGATAGTTCGAAACGTGCCTTCTTTTTTCTTGATTAGAAATAACATTGAATAGTAACCCCTGCCTCTTTCTGGAGGTCGAACTGGGGAGATTACATTCATCTGATGAAGTTTCTGGACTCCCTGCCAAAGGTTGGGTTGGAACCGTGTCAGTGAAAATTTGTTTGGGGGTTTTGAAGACCACTCTATTTGATAGCCTGTACTGACTACTGTGGAGATCCAGGGATTTTGGGAAATAGATTCCCATGTCCCCAGGAATTCTGAGAGTCTTCCCCCCACTCCGGCGTCATTGCTCATTGGAGGATTTTTGGTGGGAGGAGGATTGACCTCTTCCTCTTCCCCCTTTTGGATAACTCCAGCGCCCCGACTTCCCTTTCCCCCTGTAGCTTTTCTCTTGATTCGAGGAGGAGCGAAAGGGAAATTGGCGCCTGAAGGGACGATCTTCCGGAAACCCCTTCTTTTTGTCCGCGGCCTTCTCTAAAATCTTATCTAGGACCGGGCCGAAAACATATTCTCCAGAAAAGGGTATAGAGCAGAGTTTCAATTTAGAAGTCTTGTCCCCAGACCAGCACTTCATCCAAAGTGCTCGTCTGGCTGAATTGGAAAGTGCCACATGTCCGGGTGGAGAAACGGACAGACTCGGCCGAGGCATCCGCCAGGAAGGACGTGGCAGATTTCAAAAGAGGGAGAGAATTGAGGATTTCTTCTCTAGATGTTTTATTTTTTATATGATCTTCTAATTCTCCCAACCAGAGATACATGGATCTAGCGACTGAGGTAGCCGCAATATTGGTTTTAATATTAAACATGGCAGCCTCCCAAGACTTCCTGAGAAGACTGTCAGCTTTACGATCCATAGAATCCTTGAGTTGGGAGGCATTATCAAATGGAAGGGATTTTTTTAGTTCACTTTAGCAACTTGAACATCAATTTTGGGGATCTCATTATAAATTTTGGACTCCTCGGGATCAAATAGTAATCTATTTTTAAACGAAGCCGAGACTCACAGCCATCTTTCCGGATCTGCCCATTCTTCAAGGACCATATCTTTAATACTCTCGTTTATGGGAAACACGCAAGTTTTTTTTAACTCTCAATCCCCCAAACATCTCTTCCTGTACAGAATGGGTACGTTGTACTTCCTCCACTCCCATAGTAGATCTGACCGCTCTTAATAGGTCGGACATATCTTCAGTAGAAAAATAGTATCTACGACCACTATCCACTGAGTCCGAATCAGAGACTCTTTCCCCCTCTTCCCATGACCTGGCGGAGTGGATGCTCTCGTCCGCTATAGCCTCAGAGTCAGAAGGGGACGGTGATCTAACCCGCTTTTTCTTAGGTTGCGGCAAAAATCGGGGGGATTAGTAGACAGGTGGGCTAAAGATGAACGGATCTCCTCCTGTATCATAGATTTTAATTCCTCCTTTAGAGAGGGTGCTTCGTCCCATACAATATTTGATATACAATTTTTGCACAGTTTCTTGGGATAGTTGTCAGGAAGTCTGCCACTACATGAGATACATTTGAGGGATCTCTTGATCTTTTTTGGGGTTTCTTTAGACACCTAAAAGGAAGGAGAAGGTTAGCTATAAGGGAATGGACAAAAACTAAAAAAGAGGGGGGGGGGGCTGAGGAGAGCTCCTTGTACCAAGAAGAGAGATAAGACCCACAGTTAGACTGGGAGAACAAACTCTTCCTCCCTCCCCCTTTTTCTTACAGCAGGAGAGGGGGATCAATAGACTCCCTGACCAAACAATAATACCCCCGAAGGGGACTCACAGATGGTGGCAGCGTCGGTTCAGGCTCTCTAGGGGACTGCTCTTTCCCCTTTTGCTTCGTCCTTTTCCCGGAAGGTAAGGGCTCCGCTAGCTGTGGGAACCGATCCTCAGAAGCATCTACTAGAGTCCAGGCCTCGGCCTTAAGCCGGGCCGGACGCCGAACGCCATCCACGTCACTTCCGGAACGCCGGCCGTGACGTCATAACTATGCGCCGTGGGCGCCGGCGCGCAACCCAGCTGGAGCCTCAGTAGGCCAGGAGGGAGTCGACGCCGAGGGAACAGGCCCCGGATTAACCGGGACGAGACAATACCCCACACCCCCTGCCCAGCGTTAGTTCTGGACCGTGGGAGGGCAGGGGGACGCCATGCAGGATGCCGGAGGTTTTCCAAGGTAAACTGAAAAAAAAAATGGGGTGCGATATACCTGCTTCCACAAAATGCTGATGAAGGGGTTTAATATACCTGCTTCCACAAAATACTGATTGAGGGGTGTGATACACCAGCTTCCACAAAATATTGATTGAGGCCTGCGATACACCGGCTTCCACCAAATATTGATTAACCACCTCCGGACCGCCTAACGCAGATTCGCGTTCCGGAGGTGGCAGCCCTGCGCAGAGTCACGCATATACGCGTCATCTCGCGCGAGCCGAGACTTCCTGTGAACGCGCGCACACAGGCGCGCGCGCTCACAGGAACGGAAGGTAAGAGAGTTGATCTCCAGCCTGCCAGCGGCGATCGTTCGCTGGCAGGCTGGAGATGTGTTTTTTTTAACCCCTAACAGGTATATTAGACGCTGTTTTGATAACAGCGTCTAATATACCTGCTACCTGGTCCTCTGGTGGTCCCCTTTGTTTGGATCGACCACCAGAGGACACAGGTAGCTCAGTAAAGTACCACCAAGCACCACTACACTACACTACACCCCCCCCGTCACTTATTAACCCCTTATTAGCCCCTGATCACCCCTGATCACCCCATATAGACTCCCTGATCACCCCCCTGTCATTGATTACCCCCCTGTCATTGATCAACCCCCTGTAAAGCTCCATTCAGATGTCCGCATGATTTTTACGGATCCACTGATACATGGATCGGATCCGCAAAATGCATACGGACGTCTGAATGAAGCCTTACAGGGGCGTGATCAATGACTGTGGTTATCACCCCATATAGACTCCCTGATCACCCCCCTGTCATTGATTACACCCCTGTCATTGATCAACCCCCTGTAAAGCTCCATTCAGATGTCCGCATGATTTTTACGGATCCACTGATAGATGGATCGGATCCGCAAAACGCATACGGACGTCTGAATGAAGCCTTACAGGGGCGTGATCAATGACTGTGGTGATCACCCCATATAGACTCCCTGATCACCCCCCTATCATTGATTACACCCCTGTCATTGATCAACCCCCTGTAAAGCTCCATTCAGATGTCCGCATGATTTTTACGGATCCACTGATAGATGGATCGGATCCGCAAAACGCATACGGACGTCTGAATGAAGCCTTACAGGGGCGTGATCAATGACTGTGGTTATCACCCCATATAGACTCCCTGATCACCCCCCTGTCATTGATTACACCCCTGTCATTGATCAACCCCCTGTAAAGCTCCATTCAGATGTCCGCATGATTTTTACGGATCCACTGATAGATGGATCGGATCCGCAAAACGCATACGGACGTCTGAATGAAGCCTTACAGGGGCGTGATCAATGACTGTGGTTATCACCCCATATAGACTCCCTGATCACCCCCCTGTCATTGATTACACCCCTGTCATTGATCAACCCCCTGTAAAGCTCCATTCAGATGTCCGCATGATTTTTACGGATCCACTGATAGATGGATCGGATCCGTAAAACGCATACGGACGTCTGAATGAAGCCTTACAGGGGCGTGATCAATGACTGTGGTTATCACCCCATATAGACTCCCTGATCACCCCCCTGTCATTGATTACACCCCTGTCATTGATCAACCCCCTGTAAAGCTCCATTCAGATGTCCGCATGATTTTTACGGATCCACTGATAGATGGATCGGATCCGCAAAACGCATACGGACGTCTGAATGAAGCCTTACAGGGGCGTGATCAATGACTGTGGTTATCACCCCATATAGACTCCCTGATCACCCCCCTGTCATTGATTACACCCCTGTCATTGATCAACCCCCTGTAAAGCTCCATTCAGATGTCCGCATGATTTTTACGGATCCACTGATAGATGGATCGGATCCACAAAACACATACAGGCGTCTCCCTGGAGCCTTCCAGGGGGGGTGATCACCCCATATAGACTCCCTGATCACCCCCCTGTCATTGATCACCCCCCCCTGTCATGCTGCATTCAGATGTCCGTATGATTTTTACGGATCCACGGATACATGGATCGGATCCGCAAAACACATACGGACATCTGAATGGAGCCTTACAGGGGGGTGATCAATGACAGGGGGGTGATCACCCCATATAGACTCTCTGATCACCCCCCTGTCATTGATCACCCCCCTGTCATTGATCACCCCTCTGTCATTGATCACCCCTCTGTAAGGCTCCATTCAGACATTTTTTTGGCCCAAGTTAGCGGAATTATTTTTTTTTTTTCTTACAAAGTCTCATATTCCACTAACTTGTGTCAAAAAATAAAATCTCACATGAACTCACCATACCCCTCACGGAATCCAAATGCGTAAAATTTTTTAGACATTTATATTCCAGACTTCTTCTCACGCTTTAGGGCCCCTAGAATGCCAGGGCAGTATAAATACCCCACATGTGACCCCATTTCGGAAAGAAGACACCCCCAGGTATTCCGTGAGGGGCATATTGAGTCCATGAAAGATTGAAATTTTTGTCCCAAGTTAGCGGAACGGGAGACTTTGTGAGAAAAAAATAAAAAATATCAATTTCCGCTAACTTGTGCCAAAAAAAAAAAAATTTCTAGGAACTCGCCATGCCCCTCATTGAATACCTTGGGGTGTCTTCTTTCCAAAATGGGGTCACATGTGGGGTATTTATACTGCCCTGGCATTCTAGGGGCCCCAAAGCGTGAGAAGAAGTCTGGTATCCAAATGTCTAAAAATGCCCTCCTAAATGGAATTTGGGCACCTTTGCGCATCTAGGCTGCAAAAAAGTGTCACACATCTGGTATCGCCGTAATCGGGAGAAGTTGGGGAATGTGTTTTGGGGTGTCATTTTACATATACCCATGCTGGGTGAGAGAAATATCTTGGTCAAATGCCAACTTTGTATAAAAAAATGGGAAAAGTTGTCTTTTGCCAAGATATTTCTCTCACCCAGCATGGGTATATGTAAAATGACACCCCAAAACACATTCCCCAACTTCTCCTGAATACGGCGATACCACATGTGTGACACTTTTTTGCAGCCTAGGTGGGCAAAGGGGCCCATATTCCAAAGAGCACCTTTAGGATTTCACAGGTCATTTACCTACTTACCACACATTAGGGCCCCTGGAAAATGCCAGGGCAGTATAACTACCCCACAAGTGACCCCATTTTGGAAAGAAGACACCCCAAGGTATTCCGTGAGGGGCATGGCGAGTTCCTAGAATTTTTTATTTTTTGTCACAAGTTAGAGGAAAATGATGATTTTTTTTTTTTTTTTTTTTTTCATACAAAGTCTCATATTCCACTAACTTGTGACAAAAAATAAAAACTTCCATGAACTCACTATGCCCATCAGCAAATACCTTGGGGTCTCTTCTTTCCAAAATGGGGTCACTTGTGGGGTAGTTATACTGCCCTGGCATTCTAGGGGCCCAAATGTGTGGTAAGGTGTTTGAAATCAAATTCTGTAAAAAATGACCAGTGAAATCCGAAAGGTGCTCTTTGGAATATGGGCCCCTTTGCCCACCTAGGCTGCAAAAAAGTGTCACACATCTGGTATCGCCGTACTCAGGAGAAGTTGGGGAATGTGTTTTGGGGTGTCATTTTACATATACCCATGCTGGGTGAGAGAAATATCTTGGTCAAATGCCAACTTTGTATAAAAAAATGGGAAAAGTTGTCTTTTGCCAAGATATTTCTCTCACCCAGCATGGGTATATGTAAAATGACACCCCAAAACACATTCCCCAACTTCTCCTGAATACGGCGATACCACATGTGTGACACTTTTTTGCAGCCTAGGTGGGCAAAGGGGCCCATATTCCAAAGAGCACCTTTAGGATTTCACAGGTCATTTACCTACTTACCACACATTAGGGCCCCTGGAAAATGCCAGGGCAGTATAACTACCCCACAAGTGACCCCATTTTGGAAAGAAGACACCCCAAGGTATTCCGTGAGGGGCATGGCGAGTTCCTAGAATTTTTTATTTTTTGTCACAAGTTAGTGGAAAATGATGATTTTTTTATTTATTTTTTTCATACAAAGTCTCATATTCCACTAACTTGTGACAAAAAATAAAAACTTCCATGAACTCACTATGCCCATCAGCGAATACCTTGGGGTCTCTTCTTTCCAAAATGGGGTCACTTGTGGGGTAGTTATACTGCCCTGGCATTCTAGGGGCCCAAATGTGTGGTAAGGAGTTTGAAATCAAATTCTGTAAAAAATGACCAGTGAAATCCGAAAGGTGCTCTTTGGAATATGGGCCTCTTTGCCCACCTAGGCTGCAAAAAAGTGTCACACATCTGGTATCTCCGTACTCAGGAGAAGTTGGGGAATGTGTTTTGGGGTGTCATTTTACATATACCCATGCTGGGTGAGAGAAATATCTTGGCAAAAGACAACTTTTCCCATTTTTTTATACAAAGTTGGCATTTGACCAAGATATTTATCTCACCCAGCATGGGTATATGTAAAAAGACACCCCAAAACACATTCCCCAACTTCTACTGAATACGGAGATACCAGATGTGTGACACTTTTTTGCAGCCTAGGTGGGCAAAGGGGCCCATATTCCAAAGAGCACCTTTTGGATTTCACTCGTCATTTTTTACAGAATTTGATTTCAAACTCCTTACCACACATTTGGGCCCCTAGAATGCCAGGGCAGTATAACTACCCCACAAGTGACCCCATTTTGGAAAGAAGAGACCCCAAGGTATTTCGTGATGGGCATAGTGAGTTCATAGAACTTTTTATTTTTTGTCACAAGTTAGTGGAATATGAGACTTTGTAAGAAAAAAAAAAAAAAAAACATAATTTTCCGCTAACTTGTGACAAAAAATAAAAAGTTCTATGAACTCACTATGCCCATCAGCGAATACCTTAGGGTGTGTACTTTCCGAAATGGGGTCATTTGTGGGGTGTTTGTACTGTCTGGGCATTGTAGAACCTCAGGAAACATGACAGGTGCTCAGAAAGTCAGAGCTGCTTCAAAAAGCGGAAATTCACATTTTTGTACCATAGTTTGTAAACGCTATAACTTTTACCCAAACCATTTTTTTTTTTACCCAAACATTTTTTTTTAATCAAAGACATGTAGAACAATAAATTTAGAGCAAAATTTCTATATGGATCTCGTTTTTTTTTGCAAAATTTTACAACTGAAAGTGAAAAATGTCATTTTTTTGCAAAAAAATCGTTAAATTTCGATTAATAACAAAAAAAGTAAAAATGTCAACAGCAATGAAATACCACCAAATGAAAGCTCTATTAGTGAGAAGAAAAGGAGGTAAAATTCATTTGGGTGGTAAGTTGCATGACCGAGCAATAAACGGTGAAATTAGTGTAGGTCAGAAGTGTAAAAAGTGGCCTGGTCTTTCAGGGTGTTTAAGCACTGGGGGCTGAGGTGGTTAAGGGGTTTGATATTATGGCTTCCGGAAAATATTCATTAAGGGGTTCTATATACCTGTTTCCACAAAATACTGATAGAGGGGATAGATATACCGTCTTCCACCAAATATTGATTGAGGCCTGCGATACACCGTCTTACACCAAATATTGATTAAGGGGTTTGATATACCAGCTTCCAGAAAATACTCATTAAGGGGTTCTATATACATGTTTCCACAAAATACTGATAGAGGGGATTGATATACTGGCTTCCACCAAATATTGATTGAGGCCTGCGATACACCAGCTTCCACCAAATATTGATTAAGGGGTTTGATATACCGGCTTCCACCAAATATTGATTGAGGCCTGCAATATACCTGCTTGCACAAATACTGCTCTTCTATAGGGACTTTGTCACAGGGTCATTTTAAAAATGACAGGCAGAGGAAGAGGAGGGCCATTGCGCAGGGGTGGTAGGGGTAGGGGTAGGGCAGGTACAACAGGTCGGAGCCTAAGTGTGAAGTTGGAGAAGGTGCGTGTGATTACGTAAAAGGACGCACCAGAGTTGGTTGAGTGGCTCACTCAGCCTTCCACTTCTGCACTCTCCTCATCCTCTGTATCTGCACCCTCCTCACTCTCTGCTGTGTGCACCCCCAAAGACACCACCACCACCACCATAGCCCATCCACTCGAGGCAGAGGAATTATTTTCCCATCCATTCCCAGACCTCACCGATGCGCAGCCATTCTTGGCATCGGATCAGGAAGAGGAGGTAGCAACAGCCGCCACCCAGCGGTCTGATGACAGTACCCAGATCAGCCCAAGGATGGAGGTCCCCGCCTAATCCGAGAACTCTAATGTCTGTTGGTAAAGTGGTGTGCGACAATGGTGCCAATCTGCTGAGCGCGCTGAAACAGTGCAAAATGACACACGTTCTGAACTTAGTTGTGCAGTGATTCGTTGCCAAAGACTGTTGGCAAAGCAGGGAAAGGCAGGGGGAAGAGCCTCCTCTTCTTCTCCAGGGGCCCCCATTTTCCATTACCTTTATTCTACAAGAAACACACTAGCAACATGTTAATTCTTTGCTGGGAGGTGATTGGCCACAGCTTTTATTATCAATACGGAAAATCATATAAATATAACATCGGGCGGTAATGCCAACCGCCGGTCTCCCGGCGGGAAAGTACGCCAACAACTCCAACCAAACTCCACCGTCTCATATGCCGCCAGCTGTGACTTCGCAATCAGAAAACCAACGGAATCGCTCTTGAAAGAAAAAGAAAAGAAAAGAATATCAACAAATATCCATCATTACCAAGAAAAAACAACAATGAGCCCAAATAAACCCACTTAAGGGAGGGAGGGCGGGCAAGTCCAGCAGGGAGGAGGGGGTATATATGACCTCTAGATAGGAGGGGTTACCAAGCCACCCCCTTTAGGCAGGGCCCGGGAGATGCTTCCAGCACTCCTCCTATTGGTAAGTGACAGGTCTGTGCTATAAGCAATGCGCCGCACAGACCTTTCACTTACCAGTAGGAGGAGCGCCGGCCGGCCACATACAGCACATGTAAGTATAATGCTGCTAAAAGTGCTAAGTAACCATGGCAGCCAGGACTGCAGTAGCGTCCTGGCTGCCATGGTAACCGATCGGAGCCCCAGCGATTAAACTGGGACTCCGATCGGAACTGCCGCTCCGCTGCCACCAATGATGGGGGGGGGGGGGGGGGTTTGCTGTTAACCAATGATTTTAATTGGGGGGGGGGAGAGGGGAGGCCGCACTGGACACCAATGATTTTAATAAGGGGTGGGTGGGGGTGGGGGGACCGCACTAGCCACATATTATTTTAATTAGGGGTGGGGGGGGGGGAGAGGGGAGGCCGCACTGGACACCAATGATTTTAATAGGGGGGGGGGGGCGTACTAACCACCAATGATTTTAATAGGGGGGGTGGGGGGGCCGCACTGGCCACCAATGATTTTAATACTGGGGAGGCAGGGAAGGGGGGCCGCACTGGCTACCAATGATTTTAATACTTGGGAGGGAGGGGGGTCTGGCCCCTGCTGTCTGGCAGCACCTGATCTCTTACAGGGGCCTGAGATCCGCACAATTAACCCCTCAGGTGCGGCACCCGAGGGGTTAATTGTGCGGATCACAGCCCCCTGTAAGAGATCAGGTGCTGCCAGGCAGCAGGGGGCCATTATGGCCACCAATGATTCACTGGCCACCAATGATTTTAATACTTGGGAGGGAGGGGGGTCTGGCCCCTGCTGTCTGGCAGCACCTGATCTCTTACAGGGGCCTGAGATCCGCACAATTAACCCCTCAGGTGCGGCACCTGAGGGGTTAATTGTGCGGATCACAGCCCCCTGTAAGAGATCAGGTGCTGCCAGGCAGCAGGGGGCCATTATGTCCACAGTTCTCAGTTTATTCTAACTTGAAGCGTCCCCATCACTATGGGAACGCCTCTGTGTTAGAATATACTGTCGGATCTGAGTTTTCACGTGATCGGATTGGAGAAAACTCAGATTCGATGGTATATTATTATTACCCGAACACCGAACCCGAACCCGAACTTTTACTGAAATGTTCGGGTTTGGGTGCCGAACACCGTAAAATTCGGTACGAACCCGAACTTTACAGTTCGGGTTCGCTCAACCCTACCTGCAACCAATTATTCATGGTCTTGGCTACCTTGGGCCTACGCTCATAAGGCTTGTCAGATACCCGCCGCTCTTTGTCTATGGTATGCTGGTCCACCGATACCAGGGACCAAATATCAACATACTGGTTAGCCCAAACCTTGTCCCTAACTGACTCCTCTACATGGCATCCCAGAGGACTGACGCCACAGAAAAAGGAGTCCTTATGGACCCAAGCTAAAATGGGCGCAAGCATCTGTGAAGGAGACAGCACCTTCAATAATGACTCTATGTTTAACCAAACCCCTCCTGCCCCCCATGCCCAAGTATACTGCTACTCACCGAGTGTTGAAGACCGCCACTACCGAAGGAACGGGTACCGGGACGACCTCCTGGTGTACCGCAGCAGCGACCAAGCTGGGAGCCCTGGATGTGTGAGAAGGCACCTGCCTTTTTACGTTTTGACCTGGACGTTTGGCCAGACTCCCCTGATGTGCTCATTGATCCATGTATGGTAAGGTCAGGCAGCACTGCGCGTTAGTCGGCTGGTGCTCGGTCTTGCGGATGTAATCCCGAAGTCTGCACAGCGAAGAAAAACCGGCACTCCAATTTTGTTTGCTCAAAAGGATTTATTGGTCACTCATGTGACGCTCGTTTCGACACTCACAGGTGTCTTTTTCAAACAGAAAGTGAGCAGCAGTATATGTGAAAGCACACACAAACAAACTTAAATAGCCCGCCCATGGTCATGTGATGATGACATCACACTGCCAATGGTCATGTGATGATGACATCACGTTGCCGGGGAGACATATCAACAACAGTATAAGTAGACATCTCTTGTTTAATCTTCACAGAGATGACGTCCTGAAGGAAAAGTTTCAATTGCACTGCAAAGAGAACAATGTTGCAAAACATATATTATATGCACATCCATGATCCATGATGTATTGTAACAAATTTACCCAATGAATTTAAATAGCCCGCCCATGGTCATGTGCCCATGGTCATGTGCCCATGTACGATGAATGCCTAGTCTTCGCAGAGATGACGTCCTAAAGGGTAAGTTACAATTGCACTGCAGAGAAAACAGTGTTGCAAAAAGGGACATATATTATATACACATCCATGATTCATGGTGTATTATAACAAATGTGCTAATTACTGACAATCGCAACATAGTGCGGCCAGGAGGTCGAGAGGTAAGACATGTAAAAAAAGGAAGGATCTTACAGGAAGCTATTAATGGCGTAATCCCGATTTAACCCCTTAGGAGCCAATGTCTGTAAACGATGGATCCAAAAAGCTTCGCGTCTGAGCAATATTTCTGTCCGATTCCCACCCCGTCTAGGTAGACTAGCTTCTTCAAGGATCTGAAAGCGAAGTTGTGAGACATTGTGTCGTTGTTGATCAAAATGTTGGGGAATTGGGAGTAGAAAATTCTTATTGCGTATGGTGGATTTGTGCTTCCCAAAGCGATCCTTCATGCGCATGGTGGTTTCACCCACGTAACAGAGACCCCAGGGGCACTTCAACAGGTAGACAACAAACGTGCTGTCACATGTGAAGTGTCCCTTAATGGGAATTTGTTCACCTGTGTGGGGGTGTGAGATATATGCCCCTCTAATGACACTTGAGCAATGGATACAGTTGAGACATGGGAAGGTGCCCTTTTTGACAGTGGCAAGTGTCCTTTGTCTGATATTTGTTTTATTGCTGCCTATGTCGGCCCTAATTATCATGTCTCTTATGTTGCTTGCCCTTTTATAATAGATCATCGGGGGATTCTGGAGTTCTGTAACGGTGGGGTAAGAGGACTTAACTACATTCCAATGTTTGTACATGATGGATCTGATGCGGTTAATCCATGGGTGATATTTTACCACAAACGGGAGTCTTTTGGGAGTGGGATCTTTTGTTATTGTTTCATTGTTTATTCACAGAACTGAAACAATAACAAAAGATCCCACTCCCAAAAGACTCCCGTTTGTGGTAAAGTATAATGCGCGTCACATGAGTGACCAATAAATCCTTTTGAGCAAAGAAAATTGGAGTGCTGTTTTTTCTTCGTTGTGCTCGTTGATCCATCTAGAGGATCTGGATCGCCTACTGCTCCCGGAAGCCCTGAAATGGCGTTGGGACCGACGCCGGCGAGAACCACAGCGGTGACGCCTCCTATCTCCCTGTGACGAAGAGAATGAGGCCGATAGCTCCCTGCGCCTGTGCGATCTGTGATAGGCCACTAGTGGAGGGGAAGACAATGGTGGGGCCATAGTGGGAAGAACCACATGTGGGTCAACTAACCCAACCTGCCCCGTACTGGCAGGATGGGGAAGCAGGGGAAGCGCCGGATCCAAGGGAGCTATGGCCCAGACAAACAGGGGGGCGGGTGCGGCGCTCAGACCGCTGACCCCTGGCTGCCCTTAGTCTGAGCCAGCTGCGGCCGGGCTCCCATAACGCCAACAGTAGCAGTGGAGGAGGAGAAATGAGGGGGGCTGAGACTGTGCAAAAAAGCATGCAGCCATCCCTCACCTTCCTCATTGAATCGCGCCACAAGGGAATCTCTCAAGGAGGCATCTCCCGCGGACATCCTGGAGTGGACAGAGCCAATAGGTAACATACCAACTCGGCTTCCACGGACAAGAGGAAGTCCAGCAGGGAGTAGGGGGTATTTATGCCCTCTAGATAGGAGGGGTTACCGGGAGATGCTTCCATCATTAACCCCCACATGCCCATAAATACTGCATCAAAAACTCACTATGGGGGCCATCACTGACACAGAACCAAGCTCAGGGAAGGGGAACCACTAGTCCCTAAGCACCCTCCCTAACCTGTCGTGCGCTTACCATACCCTGGGGTCCAGGACGTCTTGCAGCAGGCCAGGAAAATCTCTGGCCATTTTAGAAGATCTTACACGGCTTTGCTGACGTTCAGTGGCGACACCACCTGCCCGTCAGACGTCTGATTTGTGACAGCCCGACACGCTGGAACTCCACCTTGTATATTCTTGATAGGCTGCTCCAGCAGCAACGTGCCGTTAACGACTACCTGTATGAACTATGCAGCAGGACAGGTTCTGGGGAGCTTGGTTTCTTTTCATCGCGCCAGTGGCTGCTTATGCGCAAAGCATGCAGACTTCTGCGGCCATTTGATAAGATCACCAAACTGGTCAGTCGCAGCCAGGGTGCCATCAGTGATATCATACCTTACGCCTTCTTTCTGCATTGCGTTGTGTCATTGATCAAGCCATCAAGGAGCAGGAGCTGGGAGATGAGGAAATTGCATTTGCACTAAATGCTTCCAATTTAGTGCAAATGGGGGCCTTCATGCTCCAGTATTTGAAGAGGGACCCCCATATAAAAACCATAAAGGGCAAGGACCAGTACTAGATGGCAACGTACTTAGACATGTTACCAGCATCACAGAGGGCTGTCAGAATGCAGCATTTCCAGGTCTTGCTTCGAGAGATGCTGCCTTCTGCTGTTGCGGGCGCTGGCAGAGGAATTTCCACCCACAGAGAAACAGTTGCGGGTATCAATCCTACCGCGCATGCATGAAGAGGGCGGTTTGAAGATGTGTTGGTCACTTCAGATATGAGATCATTCTTGCAACCAACCCATTGACAGCCGCCCTCCGGATCCAGCCTCGGGGAACGCCTAGACCGACAGGTGTCCAACTACATCGGGTTAACTGCCGATGTGGACGCTCTGAGAAGCGAGGAACCCCTGGACTACTGGGTGTGCAGGCTTGACCTATGGCCAGAGCTGGCACAATTTGCCATGGAACTCTTGGCTTGCCCCTCGTCAAGTGTCCTTTCCGACAAGCACACTCGCCTAGCTCACGACAGTGTGGACTACCTCACATTTCTAAAAATTAATGAGTCATGGATCTCGGAGGAATTCAACACCTGTGACGACCAAGTTTAATTGAATTTCTTCATGCCAGCCAACACATATCCGCCATCACAAAGAATGGTCCCTGTCTTATGTAAATACAGCGGCATAAATGTCCTTTTCTGTCTGGTAAATGCCTAATGTTTTGGCCTGTACTCTACTGGCCTGCAGTGAAATTGGTATCCAGTGACCGTATAATATACTTCCAGCTACATAATCACTTGATCTTTTCTGTACGGTGAATGCCTAATTGCTGGGACCTCTGAGGAATTCAACACCTGCGACGACCACATGTTATCGGATTTCACCTATTATCATTTGGGGTTTATTCAAGAGGGGTGATTTTGTTAGCCATGTTTTTAATCCAATTTTATAATTTTAGTTCTTTTTTGACATGTATTTGTACTGGCCTACAGTAAAGATGTTATCCAATGACCGTCTAATATACCTCCAGCCACATAATCACTTGATCTTTTCTGTACGATGAATGCCTAATGTTTGGGCCCTGTACTCCACTGGCCTGCAGAAAAATTGTTATCCAAATACCTCCAGCCTCATAATCAATTGATCTTTTCTGTCCGGTGAATGCCTAATAGAGATGGCCTTGCAGTTCGTCCGGCGGTCGGTTCCCGGCGAACTTTGCGCGTTTGCGATTCGCCGAACATGCGAACATATGGAGATATTCGTGTCCGCCTTATTCTTTTGCATTGTGAAGAACTTTGCAGGACAGCCAATTGAGACGTTTCAGCCCATGGACATACCCCCTACCTTATAAATAGACCCGATCTGGCTGCCATTTTACATTCAGTCTTTTGTCAGTGTAGGGAAAGGTTGCTGTGTGGAGCAGGGACAGACTGTAAGGGACAAAAACGCTATCAAACAGGTCCACAAAAGTCCTTTCAAGGACTGGTATAGGTGTACTATTGATAGGTGTGCAGTACAGAGGGGTGTAATACACTTATAATATACTTTCTAACATAGAAAGCATATCATAGTGGATTTGGATTGTGCAGCAGTGGCGACCGATTCTGCAGCTACACAGAGTGACAAACGCAATTAGAAAAAATAATTATAACTGGTGTGATATACCAGTCGCCCCCCCAAAAAACTGATAGAAGCGGGGTGTTATATACCAATAATATACTTTCTATATAGTGCATTTGGGTACTGCAGCATTTGTTTGCGGTTTTGCTGCGTTCCCTCTGCTACACACAGTGACAATTGGTATTGGAAAAAATAATTATAACTGGTGTGATATGCCAGTCGCCCCCCCAAAAAAACTGATTGAAGCGGGGTGTTATATACCAATATACTTTCTTTATAGTGCATTTGGGTACTGTGTAGTGCATTTGCGCATGCGCGTACGCGGAAATTATATTGCCAATATTTCGCATTGAAAAAAATAACGAATGGAGATCGCAGATTTGAATAATACCTCTGGTATGTCACTGTCCATGTTGTGGGACTATTTGTGCACTTCTAGTAATTATTTCTTGGCTGCAAATATGAGCTGAAGGTTTTTCAGGTTCGCCTGCCCTTAATATGAATGGGACCCGCCGCAAACTTGTGGTTCGCGAACATTTGATCGCGTTCGCGCACCATCCCGGCAAATGTTCGTCCATCACTAATGACTAATGTTTTGGGCCTGTACTCCACTGGCCTGCAGTTAAATTGATATCCATTGACAGTCTATTTTACCTCCAGCCCAGTGATGTAGCGTGGGTTGCCAGCACCCCGGGCAAGCCAAAAATTGCACCCCCCCTACCCCGGGCACGCCTACTGTTGTAGATAACTAGCAGTCCTATGTAACACCACAGATAACAGTGATAACTCTCCATGTACAGATAATGAAGTAGATTCACCTGCAGTCCTATGTAACACCTCAGATAACACAGTGATAACTCTCTGAGTACAGATAATGTAGTAGATGGGTGTGAGACCCCAGAATTCAGAACACACACAGTGTGACCTGAAGTCTGGGACCAGGATGCGGCAGGGTGGGCCATAGTCTCAATCCCCTCCCCCAACCATACGTGAAACAGATATGTGAATGGACATTATTATTACAGTAGAATACCGCACCATACCTGTTACATCCAGTGACATCTCCTGTTATGTAGACTTTCCTCAGTGTCTTCATCCAGAGATAAGACCGCCATGATACTTTATTTCAGCCGCTTCTCGTCTCTGCAGAGTTTCACAGAATTTTTTTTAGGTTCCTCACTTTACTATCATCCTCTCCTTCCTGGTGTCTCAACACTGTCATCCGGCTACCCCCCAATACTGTGCTAGAGCCATACAGATAGTCCCCCATTCCCCATAATATTATTCCCCCTGTATTTTATAATGGCCCCCTATTTATTATTAATATAATGGCCCCCTCTTTATTATTAATGTGATGGCTCCTCTTTAATAATAAAGAGGGGGGCCATTATATTAATAATAAAGAGGAGGCCATTATATTAATAATAAAGAGGGGGCCATTATATTAATAATAATGTATTGGCCCCCTCATTATTATTAATATAATGTCCCCCTCTTTATTATTAACCACCTCCCGACCGCCTAACGCAGGTATGCGTCCTGCGGGCGGCCGGGTTATTCCTCCTAGACGCATCGGCGCGTCATCTCGCGAGACACGAGATTTCCTGTGAACGCGCACACACAGGAGCGCGCGTTCACAGGATCGGAAGGTAAACTAGCTGATCTACAGCCTGCCAGCGGCGATCATTCGCTGGCAGGCTGTAGATGCGATTTTTTTAACCCCTGAAAGGTATATCAGACGCTGTTTTGTTAACAGCGTCTGATATACCTGCTACCTGGTCCTCTGATGGTCCCTTTTGCTTGGATCGACCACCAGAGGACACAGGCAGCTCTGTAAGTAGCACACTACACTACACCCCCCTCTCCCTTATTAACCCCTTATTAACCCCTGATCACCCCATATAGACTCCCTGATCACCCCCCTGTCATTGATCACCCCCCTGTAAGGCTCCATTCAGACGTCCGTATGTGTTTTGCGGATCCGCGGATCTGCAAAACACGGACACCGCAGATCCGCAAAACACAGACATCGGCAATGTGCTTTCCGCATTTTGCGGATCCGCACATTGCCAGAACTATATAGAAAATGCCTTTTCTTGTCCGCAATTGCGGACAAGAATAGGACATGTTCTATAGGCTCTACAAAAAACGCAGTGTTCGCCCGATCAGGCCTCATCTTGTGCGCACACTTGCATTCAGTCCGCCCCACCGCAGTGACCGATTTTTTTTTTTTCTGATCACTGCAAAAAAAACTTAAAATCGCTGCGGCGCTATAAAGATCACTTTTGAGGGGCATGGCGAGTTCATATAAGATTTTTTTTTGCCACAAGTTAGCTTTATTTTTATTTATTTTTCTTACAAAGTCTCATATTCCACTAACTTGTGACAAAAAATAAAATCTCACATGAACTCACCATACCCCTCACGGAATCCAAATGCGTAAAATTATTTGGACATTTATATTCCAGACTTCTTCTCACGCTTTAGGGCCCCTAAAATGCCAGGGCAGTATAAATACCCCACATGTGACCCCATTTTGGAAAGAAGACACCCCAAGGTATTTCATGAGGGGCATGGCGAGTTCATCTAAAATTTTATTTTTTGTCACAAGTTAGTGGAATATGAGACTTTGTAAGAGAAAAGAAAAAAAAATTATCTTTTTCCACTAACTTGTGCCAAAAAAAAAAAAATTCTATGAACTCGCCATGCCCCTCACGGAATACCTTGGGGTGTCTTCTTTCCAAAATTGGGTCACTTGTGGGGTATTTATACTGCCCTGGTATTTTAGGGGCCCTAAAGCGTGAGAAGTAGTTTGGAATCCAAATGCGTAAAAAATGCCCTGTGAAATCCTAAAAGTACTCATTGGAATTTGGGCCCCTTTGTGCACCTAGGCTGCAAAAAAGTGTCACACATGTGGTATCACCGTACTCAGGAGAAGTAGGGAAATGTGTTTTGGGGTGTATTTTTACATATACCCATACTGTGTGTGAGAAATATCTCTGTAACAACTTTTTAATTTTTTTTATACAAAGTTGTCAATTTACAGAGATATTTCTCTCACCCAGCATGGGTATATGTAAAAATACACCCCAAAACACATTGCCCTACTTCTCCTGAGTACGGCGATACCACATGTGTGACACTTTTTTGCAGCCTAGGTGCGTAAAGGGGCCAAAAGTCCAACGAGTACCTTCAGGCTTTACATGGTTGCTCACAATTTAGCCCCACCCAAAATGCCAGAACAGTAAACACACCCCACAAATGACCCCATTTTGGAAAGTAGACACCCCAAGGTATTCGCTGAGGGGCATATTAAGTCCATGAAAGATTGAACTTTTTGTCACAAGTTAGCGGAAAGGGAGACTTTGTGAGGAAAAAAAAATAAAAATCAATTTCCGCAAACTTGTGCCAAAGAAAAAAAAACTTCTATGAACTCGCCATGCCCCTCACGGAATATCTTGGGGTGTCTTCTTTCCAAAATGGGGTCACTTGTTGGGTATTTATACTGCCCTGGCATTTTAGGGGCCCTAAAGCGTGAGAAGTAGTTTGGAATCCAAATGCGTAAAAAATGCCCTGTGAAATCGTAAAGATACTCATTGGAATTTGGGCCCCTTTGTGCACCTAGGCTGCAAAAAAGTGTCACACATGTGGTGTCGCCGTACTCAGGAGAAGTAGGGCAATGTGTTTTGGGGTGTATTTTTTACATATATCCATACTGTGTGTGAGAAATATCTCTGTAAAATGACAACTTTGTATAAAAAAATGGGAAAAGTTGTCTTTTACAGAGATATTTATCTCACACAGTATGGGTATATGTAAAAATACACCCCAAAACACATTGCCCTACTTCTCCTGAGTACGGCGATACCACATGTGTGACACTTTTTTGCAGCCTAGGTGCGCAAAGGGGCTCAAATTCCAATGAGTATCTTTACGATTTCATAGGGCATTTTTTACGCATTTGGATTCCAAACTACTTCTTACGCTTTAGGTCCCCTAAAATGCCAAGGCAGTATTAATACCCCACAAGTGACCCCATTTTGGAAAGAAGACACCCCAAGGTATTCCGTGAGGAGCATGGCGATTTCCTAGAATTTTTTATTTTTTGTCACAAGTTAGCGGAAAATTAGGATATTTATTTTTTTCTTACAAAGTCTCATATTCCACTAACTTGTGACAAAAAATAAAAACTTCCATAAACTCACTATGCCTATCACGAAATACCTTGGGGTGTCTTCTTTCCAAAATTGGGTCACTTGTAGGGTAGTTATACTGCCCAGGCATTTTAGGGGCCCTAATGCGTGAGAAGTAGTTTGAAATGAAAATGTGTAAAAAATGCCCTGTGAAATCCTAAAGGTGCTCTTTGGAATGTGGGCCCCTTTGCCCACCTAGGGTGCAAAAAAGTGTCACACATGTGGTATCGCCGTACTCAGGAGAAGTTGGGCAATGTGTTTTGAGGTGTCTTTTTACATATACCCATGCTGGGTGAGAGAAATATCTCTCTAAACGACAACTTTCCCATTTTTTTTATACAAAGTTGTCATTTGACAGAGATATTTATATTTTTTTGCAAAAATTTGGGTAAATTTCGATTAATAACAAAAAAAGTAAAAATGTCAGCAGCAATGAAATACCACCAATTAAAAGCTCTATTAGTGAGAAGAAAAGGAGGTAAAATTCATTTGGGTGGTAAGTTGTATGAGCAATAAACCGTGAAAGTAGTGTAGTGCAGAATTGTAAAAAGTGGTCTGGTCATTAAGGGTGTTTAAGCTAGGGGAGCTGAGGTGGTTAAGTTTCTGAATGCCACTGTGCCCAAGAGTCCACTATGGATTCTTTAAAGTTGTACTCTGATGTTGATAGGATCAGATTCCTACCATGGATATTTGAAGATAACTACCGTCTCTATTTTACTTCCTTTAGGGATAGAGGAATTCAAGATTGGCAAGATGTCTTGCATGAAATTAAACTGGAATTTGGCCCTTACCGAACCATTACTGCAACAAAATGTGAGATCACATGTAGGCCCAATCAAAGTCCCCGTGAATACCTCTCCATCCTTAAAAATGCCTATGGGTTAGCATATAGATCCTCAAATTGGGAATTTGAAGAGTTTAAGCAGCTGTTCTATGATGCAATGCCAACCCAAATCAAACTTAGCCTAGCTAGAGATCTTGATATTGAAGCTCCCTTGGATAGGTTGGTGACGGCTGCCACCACACTGTATAATATCAGTGAGTGCTATGCTACAGGTGAGAGGAGGTTCAAAAAGTCCCCAGAGCAAAATGTAGCTGAAGCTAATATAAACCCTGGCTTGGGATTTGAAACATAGCCACGTAAGTACCCTCAATCTATAGGACCTGTCCAACAAGCCCAGCGACAACAGGTAGGACCCAAACTGATAAAACCCCAAAATCTCAATGGGTCAGAGGGGGATAATTCTGGTGCTGGGAGGTCTAACTACCATCCCTATTACAATAATGGTCCCCAGGGATATAGGCCATCTAACAATAGGGGTCCCCAGGGATACAGGTGCTAGAAAAACAAAGGGAAGATAGGCAAGAACCCTCAAATTCACCTAGGAGTAGGTCACCCACCAATAACCAGGGTGCCCCACAAAATCAAAATATGCGCAAACCAAACAGGTTTGATCAACTGGCAGAACAAGTGGCCCAGCTGAGTGACATCATAAGTAAGTTGTCCCAGGGGTCCCCAGGAAACCAACCTGAACCTTTTTTAGGGGCTATTCCAGGTCCCAGCTCAGCCCCATAAAGCAAGGTTATCAAGGTAGTTGAGGGAGAATCTAAATTGATTTCTAATCCTATTTTGCCTTGCAGCGTTCCTGACCCTAAAATTGTGGCCAGGGAGGAGGTGTCTAATATGTCATCTATCTTGTAGGCTAATCATGTTGATCCCTGCAATCCTGTGTCTTCTTCAACAAGTGATCCTATAGTATCAACGTCAGGCTGTGAACCATCTTTAAACTGTGACATAGTCCAGTTTTCCCCAAAGGTGGGGGCTACTGCTATTGCTCCGTACAGCAGGAATGTCAAGGATTCACCAGAGGTCGCGACGCTGCAGAGAGGTCATGCTCTCAGAAAGCATTAAAAATGAATAAACACCCTGACTTCCTATGTGATTTATTTCAGGTTGAAGGCCGATATTTTGTGGATTCTTATCTTCAAGATGAACATATCGGGTCAATCAGGGGTTTAATTGATACGGAATCACAGGCCACTATCTTATCATATAGTTATTTCCAACAGGTTCTGGATTTAACAGCAAAGAGACCGAGATTGAAATCGTTCAATGGCTCTTTGATAATTGTAGGTGGAGACACTTTGCAGATAAAAGGTACACCATGTTTGAAATTTAAAATTGGCAAGAAGACAATTAGACACCCCACACTGATTGTGGACCTTCCATATGATCGGCTGATCATAGTAATGTCACGATAGGTAGGTAAGCGGGGAAATAACCAAACACGGGAAAAACAAACAGAAAAAACGACTAGGTCCAAAAGCTAGGGAGAAAAGGGGCACCTCCTAGCAATCCCTAAAACCTTTCGCAAAACTGCTGTGCCCATGTGCATACCCTTAGGGTGGATATGCACATGCCCTCGTGCCTAAACCTGAACACCCTGGGCAAACCCTAAGCAGCAGGGAAAAGGGAAGAGGCAACCTGCTTCTTCAAACCAGAAGGAAGCAAGCGTCTCCCTAGAGGCCTAGATAAAACACACAAAGGGAAATGAAGGAGAGGACTTATCTTGAGCAGAGCTGGAGCAGACGATCCACCACAAATCAAGAGCTCCCAGGAAAGAACTATAACCCGCACAGGCCACTAGGGGAAAGAGGGATAACTAGCCTCACTAATAATGAAACCCAGTACACCTGAGGGAAGGTGGATCCAGCTCAAACACAAATCAAAACAAACTAAGAAGTCAGATATGTGCAGCCAGTCTGACAGAGCTCCACACAATCACAGGGCAAGGCGTGACAATACCCCCCCCCCCTTCTATGGGTGACCTCCGGAAACCCCGGACCAACTTTATCCGAGTGTGCCCTCTGAAAGGCCCTCACCAGGCGGCTAACACTGACATCAGCATCCGGAACCCATATTCTTTCCTCGGGACCGTATCCTTTCCAGTGCACCAGGTACTGGAGGGAACCCCGAAGAACACGTGAGTCGAGAATCTTAGAGATTTCCAACTCCAAATTGCCACCCACCAGGACAGGGGGAGGTGGCAATGGAGATGGTTCCACAGGTTCCACATATTTCTTTAATAAAGACCTGTGAAACACATTATGGATCTAGATCTTCCAGGTCTGCGGAAGATCCAGACGAAACGCCACCGGGTTGACAATCGCAGAGATTTTGTAAGGGTGAATAAATCTTGGACCCAATTTCCAAGATGGTATCTTCAGCTTAATTTTTCTAGTGGACAACCACACCGAATCACCCACACACAGGTCCGGACCAGTCATACGTCTCCTGTCAGCCATCCGTTTATATCTTTCACCCATCTTTTCTAAATTAACTTGGATCTTCCGCCAGATAGATGACAAGGCGGAAGAGAATCTCTCCTCTTCAGGCATCCCAGAAGATCCAGTCCCAGAAAAAGTACCAAACTGTGGGTGAAAACGAAATGCGCCAAAAAAAAAAATGGTGACTTATCAGTGCACTCCTGTCTACGGTTATTCAAGGCAAATTCGGCTAAAGACAAGAACGAGGACCAGTCATCCTGGTTCTCGGCAACAAAACACCTCAAATAGGTCTCCAGGTTTTGGTTAGTGCGCTCTGTCTGGCCATTCAACTGGGGATGAAAAGCCGAAGAAAAAGACAGTTGAATTCCCAGACGAGAGCAGAACGCCCTCCAAAACCTGGAAACAAATTGCGTCCCCTATCAGACACCACATCAGAGGGAATGCCATGTAGTTTCACAATTTTATCGATTAAAAACCTGAGCAAGAGTTTTGGCATTGGGCAAGCTAGGCAAGGGTACAAAGTGGGCCATCTTACTGAAGTGTTCCACTACCACCAAAATCACAGTTTTCCCAGAGGAACTCGGTAAATCGGTAATAAAGTCCATGGACAAATGCGTCCAAGGACAAGACGGGATGGATAAAGGAAGAAGGGATCCTGAAGGCCGAGTGTGAGCCACCTTCGCGCGTGCACAGGTGTCACAAGCTGTCACATAACCCTCCACACCCTTGCGCAAACCTGGCCACCAGAATCTCTGAGAAATAAGATCTATGGTAGATTTGCTTCCAGGATGTCCCGCAAGGACCGTATCATGATGTTCCTTGAACACCTTGTATCGCAGTTCAGCAGAAACAAACAACTTGTCTGGAGGACAAGAATCAGGAGCCTCCTCCTGGGCCCCCAACACCTCCATCTCCAACTCGGGGTACAGAGCGGAAACATCAGCCAAAATCGGAGTGGGATCCTCCAAATCACTCCCCCCAGGAAAACTACGTGACAACACATCTGCCTTGACGTTTTTAACCCCAGGGCGAAAGGTGACCACAAAATTGAACCTAGTAAAAAACAGTGACCATCTAGCCTGTCTAGATTCAGGCTCCTAGCAGACTGCAAGTAAGCCAAATTCTTGTGGTCAGTATATACCGTAATAGGATAAGTAGCCCCCTCCAACCAATGACGCCATTCTTCAAAGGCCAATTTAATGGCCAGCAACTCTCTATCTCCTACATCATAAATTCTTTCAGTGGCCGATAGTTTCTTGGAGAAAAAAAAGCACAAAGAAGCCATTTGCTAGGGGATGGACCCTGCGACAGAACTGCTCCGACCGCCACTTCTGATGCATCAACCTTCACGATGAACGGTTGAGACACATCAGGTTGCATCAGAATGGGAGCAGACGCAAAACTTTTCTTAATAGCAGAAAAGGCCTGTAATGCCTCATCCGACCAGACAGAAAAGTCGGCGCCTTTTTTTAGTCATATCTGTCAAAGGTTTAACAATGGTGGAATAATTCAAGATTAATTTTCTGTAGTAATTGGCAAAACCCAAAAACTGCATCAGAGCGTTCTGATTCTCAGGCCGGTCCCATTCCAGTACCGCCCCCGGAACTTTTCAGGGTCCATACGAAAACCAGAGTCAGAAAGCAGGTATCCTAAAAACGGTAGCTCCTGGACAGCAAATACACATTTTTCCAATTTTGCATACAATTTATTCTCCCGAAGGATCGACAACACCTGTCTCACGTGATCCTGATGGGTCTCCAAATCGGGTGAGTAAATTAGTATATCATCAAGGTAAATAACAATGAACCTTCCCACTGAATTATGGAAAATATCATTGACAAATCGCTGAAAGACCGCTGGCGCATTAGTTAAACCAAAGGGCATGACAAGATTCGCAAAATGACCTTCGGGTGTATTGAAGGCCGTTTTCTACTCATCTCCTTCCTTAATTCTGATCAGATTATAAGCTTCTCTTAAATTCAACTTGGAGAACACCTTGGCTCCGACAATTTGATCAAATAGATCAGAAATCAAAGGAAGGGGATACGGATCACGGACCGTAATGAGATTCAATTCCCGGAAATCTAAACACGGTCTAAGTGATCCGTCTTTCTTTTTTATGAAAAAGAAGCCGGCGGCCACAGGGGACTTAGATGGCCTAATTATGTCCCTTTGCCAAACTCTCTGCAATATACTTCCGCATAGTTTCTCTTTCGGGTTGGGAAAGGTTGTATAGTCGAGATTTTGGCAGTTTAGCTCCAGGGATGAGATTGACCAGACAATTATATTCTCAATGGAGAGGCAGCTCCTGAGCTCCACCCTCCGAGAATACGTCCACAAAATCTGAGCGAAACTGAGGTAGGACCGTAGTTGACACCCCTGAGATAGAAGCATAAAGACAGTTGTCCGAACAAAATTTACTCCAGCTACTGATCTGTCTTGTTTGCCAGTCAATAGTAGGGTTATGCTTTATCAACCACGGTAAACCCAGAACCATCGGAGCAGGCAATCCCTTCATAACAAAACAAGAAATGGACTCAACATGTGAATCACCCACCCTTAACTGAATGTCATGAACGATATGAGTAAGACTCTTTTGTGAGAGAGGGGAGGAATCAATAGCAAACACTGGTGTCTCTTTATCTAAAGTGCTAGTTCTAAAACCAAGATTTTGGAGGAACTGAAAATCAATAAGGTTTACCCCCACACCACTGTCAACAAATACCTCAAAATCTAAATTTCCTGAGTCTAGAGCCACCATGGCAGGGAGGAGGAAACGGGCATTGCAGGGCGAATGCATATTTGCTTGCTCAGACTCCCCATTCACACTACCAAGAGTCAGGGAAGTCTTTTTTTTCTCTTTATGTGAATACCTCCATAGCTTTGAGGTTTAACAAAAGGACATGCAAAAACAAAATGACCTTCTTTTCCACAGAAGTAACATAGCTTATTCAGCTTCCTCAAATCCCTATCACCTGAGCGAAAAGGAAACCTGGCCCAACTGCATAGGCTCCTCTCCTGCCCCAGATTCAAAAGTCATATTACCCCGGGGACTAGGTGGGACAGATCCACTTACAGACGGGACTCCCTGCTCGAGAGGAATCTTATACCTTTCTCTAAGACGTCTATCAAGCAGCACTGCCAAAGACATGGCTGTCTCCAATGAATCGGGATACTCATGAAAAGCAAGCGCATCTTTCAACCTCTCAGATAGCCTCTGACAAAACTGATTCCGGAGTGCAGGATCATTTCACCCCGAGTCAGTTGCCCATCTTCTAAATTCTGCACAATACGACTCCGCAGTACGTTCTCCCTGTAACAAACTGCACAGATTAGATTCAGCCATAGAGACCCGGTCTGGGTCATCATAAATCAAGCCCAAGGCTCTAAAAAATTCATCCACGACCGGAGGGATGGTGAACCGGTTGGCAGAGAAAAAGCCCAGGACTGTGCATCCCCTTTGAGCAGAGATATAATAATCCCCACTCTTTGATTCTCATCACCAGATGACATCGGCCGCAGATGAAAATACAACCTGCAGGACTCCCTGAACCAAATAAAGTCATCACAACCCCCTGAGAACCTATCAGGTAGAGCGACTATAGGCTCTAAGCAGACCTGATTTCCTCCAACGGCGCCAGATGCCAGAGCATTCTGACACCGTGCAACAGAACTGCGGAGATCAGCAACCTCCAGCGATAATCCCTGCATCCATAGCCTCCATTTCTCAAACAGCAGGGATATGACAGTATTTTAGGCGGGTTATAATGCCACGATAGGTAGGTAAGCGGGGAAATAACCAAAGACGGTAAAACAAACAGAACAAACAACTAGGCCCAAAAGCTAGGGAGAAAAGGGTCACCTCCTAGCGATCCCTAAAAGCTTTCCCTAAACTGCTGTGCCCATGTGCATATCCTTAGGGTGGATATGCACATGCCCTTGTGCCTAAACCTAAACACCCTGAGCAAACGCTAAGCAGCAGGAAAAAGGGAAGAGGCAACCTGCTTCTTCAAACCAGAAGGAAGCAAGCGTCTCCCTAGAGGCCTAGATAAAACACACAAAGGGAAGTAACGGAGAGGACTTAACTTGAGCAGAGCTGGAGCAGACAATCCATCACACATCAAGAGCTCCCAGGAAAGAACTATAACCGCACAGGCCACTGGGGGAAGGAGGAATAAATAGCCTCACTAACAATGAAACCCAGTACATCCGAGGAAAGGTGGATCCAGCTCAAACCCAAATCAAGACAAAGAAGTCAGACATGTGCAGCCAGTCTGACATATCTCTGCACATTCACAGGGCAAGGTGTGACATCATGTCAGTTAAGGGTTTTACTATTGTCAAATAGTTCTGAATAAATTATCGGTAATAGTTGGTGAACCCCAGAAACTGCATAAGAGCCTTCAGATTTTCGGGTCGATCCCAGTTTAATACAGCACAGACTTTCTCTGGATTCATTCGAAAACCTGCACCTCGTGTACAGCAGAAGCACACTTCTCTAATTTTCATACAATTTACTATCTCTTAGGATCTGTAACACCTGTCTAATGTGATCCTGATGTACAGTGGAGGAAATAATTATTTGACCCCTCACTGATTTTGTAAGTTTGTCCAATGACAAAGAAATGAAAAGTCTCAGAACAGTATCATTTCAATGGTAGGTTTATTGTAACAGTGGCAGATAGCACATCAAAAGGAAAATCGAAAAAATAACTTTAAATAAAAGATAGCAACTGATTCGCATTTCATTGAGTGAAATAAGTATTTGAACCCTCTAACAAAAAAAGACTTAATACTTGGTGGAAAAACCCTTGTTTGCAAGCACAGAGGTCAAACGTTTCTTGTAATTGATGACCAAGTTTGCGCACATTTTAGGAGGAATGTTGGTCCACTCCTCTTTGCAGATCATCTCTAAATCCCTAAGGTTTCGAGGCTGTCTCTGTGCAACTCTGAGCTTGAGCTCCCTCCATAGGTTTTCGATTGGATTAAGGTCCGGAGACTGACTAGGCCACTCCATGACCTTAATGTGCTTCTTCTTGAGCCACTCCTTTGTTGCCTTTGCTGTATGTTTTGGGTCATTGTCGTGCTGGAACACCCATCCACGACCCATTTTCAGTTTCCTGGCAGAGGGAAGGAGGTTGTCGCTCAGGATTTCACGATACATGGCTCCGTCCATTTTCCCGTTAATGCGAATAAGTTGTCCTGTGCCCTTAGCAGAAAAACACCCCCAAAGCAAAATGTTTCCACCCCCATGCTTGACGGTGGGGACGGTGTTTTGGGGGTCATAGGCAGCATTTTTCTTCCTCCAAACACAGCGAGTTGAGTTAATGCCAAAGAGCTCTATTTTGGTCTCATCAGACCACAGCACCTTCTCCCAGTCACTCTCTGAATCATTCAGGTGTTCATTGGCAAACTTCAGACGGGCCTGCACATGTGCCTTCCTGAGCAGGGGGACCTTGCGAGCCCTGCAGGATTTTAATCCATTGCGGTGTAATGTGTTTCCAATGGTTTTCTTGGTGACTGTGGTCCCTGCTAATTTGAGGTCATTAACTAACTCCTCCCGTGTAGTTCTTGGATGCTTTTTCACCTTTCTCAGAACCATTGACACCCCACGAGGTGAGATCTTGCGTGGAGCCCCAGAGCGAGGTCGATTGATGGTCATTTTGTGCTCCTTCCATTTTCGAACAATCGCACCAACAGTTGTCACCTTCTCTCCCAGCTTCTTGCTAATGGTTTTGTAGCCCATTCCAGCCTTGTGCAGGTCTACAATTTTGTCTCTGACATCCTTGGACAGCTCTTTGGTCTTTCCTATGTTGGAGAGTTTGGAGTCTGCTTGATTGATTGATTCTGTGGACAGGTGTCTTTTATACAGGTGACTAGTTAAGACAGGTGTCCTTAATGAGGGTGACTAATTGAGTAGAAGTGTCTAGCCACTCTGTGGGAGCCAGAACTCTTAATGGTTGGTAGGGGTTCAAATACTTATTTCACTCAATGAAATGCAAATCAGTTGCTATCTTTTATTTAAAGTTATTTTTTCGATTTTCCTTTTGATGTGCTATCTGCCACTGTTACAATAAACCTACCATTGAAATGATACTGTTCTGAGACTTTTCATTTCTTTGTCATTGGACAAACTTACAAAATCAGTGAGGGGTCAAATAATTATTTCCTCCACTGTATCTCCACGTCTGGAGAATAAATTAGATTGTCATCCAAATACACGACTACAAACCTCCCACAAGGTGATGAAAAATGTTATTCACAAAATGCTGGAAAACCGCAGGAGCATTGGTCAACCCAAAAGGCATGACCAGGTTCTCAAAGTTCCCCTCAGGAGTATTAAAAGCTGTCTTCCATTCATCTCCTTCCTTGATCCTAACCAGAATATATGCCACCCTTAAGTCCAACTTGGATAACACCTTGGCACCAACAATCTGGTTAAACAAATCGGGAATCAAAGGAAGAGGATAAGGATCACGGACAGTAATCCGATTGAGTTCACGGAAATCCAGACATGGCCGAAGACCTCCGTCCTTTTTTTGTTAACAAAAAAGAACCCTGCTGCCACTGGAGATTTGGAAGGTCCTTTGTGTCCTTTAGCCAAACTCTCTGCATTATACTCTCTCATGGCCAGTCTTTCAGGTCCAGAAAGGTTATGCAATCTAGATTTTGGCAACTTTGCTCTGGGAATAAGGTTGATCCTGACATCCACTCTCAGAAAACACATTAGCGAAATCAGATATAATAGAGGGTAATGTCTTAGTAGTTAAAACAGAAAAAGATTTATTCAGACACTTGTCAATGCAATAATTACCCCAATCCAAAATCTGTCTAGCTTGCCAATCGATGGTTGGATTGTGCTTGCATAACCACAGTAAACCCAGAACCACCAGAGCAGGTAGACTCTCCAACACAAAACACAAGATAAATTCTTGATGAAAGTCACCCACTCTTAATCTGATATCATGCACCACTTGAGATAAACACTTCTGAGTTAGAGGTGCAGAATCAATAGCAAAAACGAAAATGTTTTTTTCTAATGCACTCGGTGACAACCCGTGTATACGGACGAACTGAGCATCAATCAGGTTCACCCCAGCCCCGCTGTCGATCTCCACAATTTTTGACTCTAGTGCCACCTCAGCAGTCATAAGAAATCGGGTACTACCAGTCAAAGACAAATGCACATTTTTTGACTCTCCTCTCACCCCTCCGTTGGGAATTAAATGTCCCTCTTTTTTCTTTTTGCCATTGAATGTATTGACATACTCTGATAAAATGTCCCTTCTTTCTGCAGAAAAAATACACTCCCTTCCTATTATCAGTATGCTTAAAAGCAGATCCAAGAGTAGCTCCCCCTAATTGCTTGGGTTCATCCCCAGACATAAACCCAGGAGTAGCTTCACCCAAAGCGTCAGAGGAGGACAATACAACATGTGATAGTACGTCCTGAGAGTGGGTGCCCCTAGATCTCTATCTCAGGCATCTATCAATGCATATAGCAAGAGACATAGCAGCCTCCAGAGACACTGGGGTTTTATGAAAGGCCAAAGCGTCCTTCAGCCTCTCTGATAACCCTTGACAAAACTGGCTACGGAGGGCAGGATCGTTCCACTCTGTATCCGTAGCCCACCTCTTAAACTCAGAACAATAAATCTCAGTGGAACAATCACCCTGATGAAAGCCATGCAGCTTGGATTTGGCTAGCAAGGTTTGATCCGGATCATCATAGATAAGACCCAAAGCTTCGAAAAATTCATCTACTGACCGAAGAGACTGTGATCAGGTCGGCAGAGAAAAAGCCCATGACTGCGCACCCCCCTTAACCTCTTAAGGACATAGGGCGTACAGGTAAGCCCTTGTGCCCTGGTACTTAAGGACACAGGGCGTACATGTACGCCCTGTGTATTTTCGATCACCGCTGCGAGGCGGGCGGTGATCGGAACCCCGTGCCTGCTCAAATCATTGAGCAGGCACTTGGGGCAAATGCGCCGGGGGGTCCGGTGAGCCCCCCATGTATGCGATCGCAGAAAACCGCAGGTCAATTCAGACCTGCGGTTTTCTGCGTTTCCGGGTTATTCGGGTCTCTGAAGACCCGATAACCCGGAACAGGATGGTGATGGTGGTGTGATTTCACCCCACCAATCACCATCCAGTGATCCTGAGTGGTGATGGTGACATCACCACTCAGGATCGCTTTCTGATTGGTCTGTGGGCGGTCCGGCGGCAGATTCAAAAGAGGCAGGCGCTCCTCTCCTCCTCCTTTTGTGTTCTGGAGCCGGAGGAGAGAGGAGCTGCCTGTACGTGTGTCCGCCATCGCTGCCAGCACCCCCAGGACCCGATCTCTGCCCCCAGGACCCGATCTGTGCCCCAGCACCCCCCATCAGGTACATAGGGACAGCATAGGGAAAGTTTGGTTTAGACAGGGAAAAAAAAGGGAAAGTTAGTTTCTGAACTTTTCTGAACTTTGATTGCATCACCCTAAGTTAGGGTGTCTGGGGTCCACAGCACAGCTGTGTGACCCTAGACCACCCAGGGGTGCTGCCACTTGTCCCCCCCACCCCCTGCCCCCCCCACCTTTTTTGGGGTGCATTTTTTTTGTGTACGCTGACTGTGGCCGGCACTTAGTGTCCGGCCACTGTTAGCGCATCGCACACCCCACCGCTGATCAACTTCGGACGGTTGATCAGCGGTTTTGAATTTTTTCCCCCACATTTTTTGCCCTTTTTTTCGTTAGTTTATTTTATTTTTTTTCTGTTAGTTTTAGGGTGAGTTCGTGAACACCCTTCCCCCCACACGCACGCACACAAAATAAAGAGTTACACACACGCACATATACACGCAGACACACACTCCCCTATGGCCCGCCGGACGTTCTCGGCCGAGGAGGCATACGCCCAGCTTGCCTCCGACTCCGAGAGTCCCAGTGAGGATTAGGATGACCCCACATTCCTGTTGTCATCCGCATCCTCCTCATCATCTAGCGATGATGATGAGCCCCCAAGGCGGCGGAGACGCCGCCAGGCGGAGCAAGGGGACCGCCATATTAGGGACCCTGTGGCCCACACTAGTACGAGCAGCTCTGGGGCTCGTACTGGTTTCCCGGCCCACCAGTTAAATCCACCGGAGCCCCCTGCCGGTGAACTTGTCTGGTGTAGCCCAGAGCGATACGAGCCCGTGATTCCTGATTTTGTAGGCCAATCAGGAATCCAGATTTCCACAGTGGGCTACACTGAATATGACTTTTTTTGTCATTTTTTCAGTGACCCACTGGTAAATCTGATGGTGGAGCAGACGAATCTGTACGCCCAACAGTTCGTCGCTCAACACCCGGGCTCCTTTTTGGCCAGGCCCGGTGGCTGGACGCCGGTCAGTGCAGCCGAAATGAGGACATTTTGGGGCCTCGTGCTGCATATGGGCCTGGTCAAAAAACCCAGTGTCAGGCTGTACTGGAGTGGGGACGTCCTATACCAGGCCCCACTTTACAGTACAGCCATGACACGCTCCCGGTTTGAGGCCATCCGGAAATGTCTGCATTATTCCGATAATGCAGCATGTCTCCCCCGAGGTGATCCTGCCCATGACTGTCTGTATAAGATACGGCCGGTCATCGATCACTTTGGGGCCAAATTCATGGAGGCCTTTGTACCTGGAAGGTAGGTCGCGGTTGATGAGTCTCTCATTGCGTTCAAGGGGAGACTCATTTTCCGCCAGTATCTGCCCTCCAAGCGGGCGAGGTATGGCGTGAAGCTGTACAAAATTTGTGAGAGTACCTCAGGGTACACTTACAAATTTCGTGTATACGAGGGGCGAGATTCCCGGATTCAACCCCCAGAATGTCCCCCCACTCTGGGTGTTACCGGGAAACTTGTGTGGGACCTTATGTACCCACTGCTGGATAAGGGTTACCACCTTTACGTGGATAACTTTTATACCAGTATCCCATTGTTCCAGTCCCTTGCCGCCAGATCCACGTCCGCTTGTGGGACCGTGCGGAAAAATCAACGCAGCCTCCCTGCCCACCCCCTCCAGGTACCTATCCCCAGGGGTGAGACCCGTGCCCTTACCACTGGAAACCTGTTGCTGGTCAGGTATAAGGACAAGAGGGATGTCCTTATGCTGTCCACAATTCATGGTAACGGCATCACCCCTGTCCCTGTGCGAGGTACCGCGGCAACGGTCCTCAAGCCCGATTGTATCGTCGCCTACAATCGGTATATGGGAGGAGTTGATCTCTCTGATCAAGTCCTCAAGCCATATAATGCCATGCGCAAAACCCGAGCATGGTACAAAAAAGTTGCGGTCTACTTGGTGCAGGTTGCCATGTACAACTCTTTTGTACTATCCCGAAGCGCTGGCAGCACAGGGACATTCCTCCAATTCTATGAGGCAGTCCTCAAGGCCCTGATCTTTTCGGACCGGGAAAGAGCAGGCCGGAGTACCTCGGGAACTGTAGGTGCCCGGATCGTCCCTGGCCAACACTTTCCAGGTGTGGTCCCCCATACTGGAAAGAAGGGACGAACCCAAAAAAAGTGCAGAGTGTGTCGCAGGAGGGGGATACGGAAGGACACGACTACTCAGTGCGACACGTGCCCCGATCATCCGGGCCTCTGCATTGACGGTTGCTTCAGGGAGTATCACACTTCCATGGAGTACTAAATTTATATCCAAATTTAGCACTGACATCGGATAAAAAAAACTGGTTCTCAGACTTGAGACACCCAAAAAAACTAAAGTAATTTATTAAAAGTAGACATATTAGGTATCGCCGCGTCGGTAATAATCTCCTCTATAAAACTACCCCATGACCTAACCCCCCAGATTAACACGGTCAAGGAAAAAAAAAAAAAAAGGTGCAAAAAAAGTTTGTTTTTTGTCACCTTACATAATAAAAGGTTTAATAGCAAGCGATCAAAAAGTCATATAGCCCCCAAAATAGGGCCAATAAAACCGTCGTCTCATCCCGCAAAAAATGAGCCCCCACATGAGATAATTGGAAAAAAATTTTTTCAAAAATGTCCCTTAGACTTTAGAGATACCCCAAAAAAATTTGTATCAAAAAAGATAATATAGTCTAAAACCTAAATAATTGTAAAAAAAAGTAGACTTATTAGGTATTGCCGCGTCCGTAAGAATCTCCTCTATAAAAATACCCCATGACCCAACCCCCCAGATTAACCTGGTCAAAAAAAAAAAAAAAATAGGTGCAAAAAAAGAATTTTTTTGTCACCTTACATAACAAAACGTTTAATAGCAAGCGATAAAAAAGTCATATAGCCCCCAAAATAGTGCCAATAAAACTGTCCGCTCATCCCGCAAAAAATGAGCCTCCACATGAGATAATTGGCTAAATTTTTTTTTAAATAATATAGTCAAAAACCTAAATAATTGTAAAAAAAAGTAGACTTATTAGGTATTGCCGCGTCCGTAAGAATCTCCTCTATAAAAATATCCCATTACCTAACCCCCCAGATTAACACGGTTAAAAAAAAAAAAAAAAAAAACGGTGCCAAAACCGCTATTTTTGGCACTTTTCCATTTCAATCCGTTTTTTCCAGTAAAAAAACAAGGGTTAACAACCAAACAAAACTTAATATTTATTACCCTGATACTGCAGTTTACAGAAACACCACATTTTTGGTCGTAAACTGCTGTATCAGTAAAAGGGAGGCCGCAAAAGGAAAGGACCGACATGGTTTCTGGAAGGCCGATTTTGATGGCCTTTTTTATTGACACCATGTCCATTTTGAAGCCCCCCCCGATGCACCCTAGAGTAAAAACTCCCTAAAACTGACCCCATCTAAGAAACTACACCCCTCAAGGTATTCAAAACTGATTATACAAACTTTATTAACCCTTTAGGTGTTCCTCAACAGTTAATGGCAAATGAAGATGAAATTTCAGAATTTCAATTTTTGGTAACCTTGCCTCACAAAAATGTAATATAGAGCAACCAAAAATCATATTTACCCTAAAAATAGTCCCCAAAAAAATGCCACCTTATCCCGTAGTTTCCAAAATGGGGTCACTTTTAGGGAGTTTCTACTCCAGGGGTGCATCAGAGGGGTTGAAACAGGACACTGTGTAAATAAACCGGTACATAAAAATCAGCCCTCCAAAAACCAAACGGCGCACCTTTCACTCTACGCCCCGCTGTGTGGCCGTACAGTAGTGTACGGCCACATATTGGGTGTTTCTGTAAACGGCAGAGTCAGGGCAATAAAGATACAGTCTTGTTTGGCTGTTAACCCTTGCTTTGTTAGTGGAAAAAATGGGTTAAAATGAAAAATTTGACAAAAAAATGAAATTCTCAAATTTCATCCCCATTTGTCAATAACTCTTGTGCAACACCTAAAGGGTTAACGACGTATGTAAAATCAGTTTTGAATACCTTGAGGGGTGTAGTTTCTTAGATGGGGTCACTTTTAGGGAGTTTCTACTCTAGGGGTGCATCAGGGGGGCTTCAAATGGGACATGGTGTAAATAAACCAGTCCATAAAAATCAGCCCTCCAAAAACCAAACGGCGCACCTTTCCCTCTACGCCCCACTGTGTGGCCGTACAGTAGTTTACAGCCACATATTGGGTGTTTCTGTAAACGGCAGAGTCAGGGCAATAAAGATACAGTCTTGTTTGGCTGTTAACCCTTGCTTTGTTAGTGGACAAAATGGGTTAAAATGGAAAATTAGACAAAAAAATGTAATTCTCAAATTTCATCCCCATTTGCCAATAACTCTTGTGCAACACCTAAAGGGTTAACGACGTATGTAAAATCAGTTTTGAATACCTTGAGGGGTGTAGTTTCTTAGATGGGGTCACTTTTAGGGAGTTTCTACTCTAGGGGTGCATCAGGGGGCTTCAAATGGGACATGGTGTAAATAAACCAGTCCATAAAAATCAGCCCTCCAAAAACCATACGGCGCACCTTTCCCTCTACGCCCTACTGTGTGCCCGTACAGTAGTTTACGGCCACATATTGGGTGTTTCTGTAAACGGCAGAGTCAGGGCAATAAAGATACAGTCTTGTTTGGCTGTTAACCCTTGCTTTGTTAGTGGAAAAAATGGGTTAAAATTAAAAATTAGACAAAAAAATGAAATTCTCAAATTTCATCCCCATTTGCCAATAACTCTTGTGCAACACCTAAAGGGTTAACGACATATGTAAAATCAGTTTTGAATACCTTGAGGGGTGTAGTTTCTTAGATGGGGTCACTTTTAGGGAGTTTCTACTCTAGGGGTGCATCAGGGGGCTTCAAATAGGACATGGTGTAAATAAACCAGTCCATAAAAATCAGCCCTCCAAAAACCAAACGGCGCACCTTTCACTCTACGCCCCGCTGTGTGGCCGTACAGTAGTTTACGGCCACATATTGGGTGTTTCTGTAAACAGCAGAGTCAGGGCAATAAAGATACAGTCTTGTTTGGCTGTTAACCCTTGCTTTGTTAGTAGAAAAAATGGGTTAAAATAAAAAATTTGACAAAAAAATGAAATTCTCAAATTTCATCCCCATTTGCCAATAACTCTTGTGCAACACCTAAAGGGTTAACAATGTATGTAAAATCAGTTTTGAATACCTTGAGGGGTGTAGTTTCTTAGATGGGGTCATTTTTGGGTGGTTTCTATTATGTAAGCCTCGCAAAGTGACTTCAGACCTGAACTGGTCCCTAAAAATTAAGTTTTTGTAAATTGCTGAAAAATTTCAAGATTTGCTTCTAAACTTCTAAGCCTTATAACATCCCCAAAAAATAAAATATCATTCCCAAAATAATTCAAACATAAAGTAGACATATGGGGAATGTAAAGTCATCACAATTTTTGGGGGTATTACTATGTATTACAGAAGTAGAGAAACTGAAACTTTTAAATTTGCTAATTTTTCCAAATTTTTGTTAAATTAGGTATTTTTTGGTGCAAAAAAAATATTTTTTTTACTTCATTTTACCAGTGTCATGAAGTACAATATGTGACGAAAAAACAATCTCAGAACGGCCTGGATAAGTCAAAGCGTTTTAAGGTTATCAGCACTTAAAGTGACTCTGGTCAGATTTGCAAAAAATGGCCTGGTCCTAAGGTGTAAAAAGGCTGTGTCATTAAGGGGTTAAGCAGGGCCGATCCTACACGGGGTGCAGTGGGTGCCCCGCACCCCAGCGCTGTCACCCGAAAGGCGCCGAGCGCAGGGCCGGACTGGCCTGCCGGGATAGCGGTAAAGCCTGAGTGCCGCAAGGCCGCGGCCCTGGTGACAAGTGGGGGCGGCCGGCGGCAGGGCAGAGCAGGAGATGAGCGCCTCCATTGCGGAAGCGCTCATCTCCATAGTCATCTGTATTGCCGTCCTCAGGACGGCAATAATACAGATGCCTGTGCTGCGGCAGAGGAGGGAGAGGTGTGTCCCCTCCTGTTCCTCTGATAGGCTGCCGGCTTAGTGCTGGCAGCCTATCAGAGGCCGGTGCAGGCGGCGCGATGACGTCATCGCGTCGCCTGAGGCTGAGCCGTATAGCGAGGGACACAGACGAGACGGAAGAGGCGGCCTGCATCGCATCGCATTGCTGGAGGTAAGTATAAGTGTATTATTTTTTTTTATATAGGTACAATACTGGGCTGGCACATGATAAGGGGGGCTACTGGGCTGGCACATAAGGGGGGCTACTGGGCTGGCACATAAGGGGGGACTACTGGGCTGGGCTGGCACATGATAAGGGGGGCTACTGGGCTGGCACATGATAAGGGGGGACTACTGGGCTGGCTGGCACATGATAAGGGGGGACTACTGGGCTGGCACATGATAAGGGGGGCTACTGGCACATGATATGGGGGCACTCTGGCTACTGGCACATGATATGGGGGCACTCTGGCTACTGGCACATGATAATGGGGGGGATCTGGCTACTGGCACATGATATGGGGGGGGCTCTGGCTACTGGCACATGATAAGGGGGGGGGGCTCTGGCTACTGGCACATGATATGGGGGGCTACTGGCACATGATAAGGGGGGCTACTGGCACATGATAAGGGGGCTACTGGCACATGATAAGGGGGCTACTGGCACATGATAAGGGGGTCTACTGGCACATGATAAGGGGGGCTACTGGCACATAGGGGGGCTACTGGCACATAAGGGGGGCTACTGGCACATGATATGGGGGGCTCTGGCTACTGGCACATGATATGGGGGGGCTCTGGCTACTGGCACATGATGGTGGGGGGGCTCTTATTTCTGGCACATGATTGGGGGCACTCTGGCTACTGGCACATGATATGGGGGGCTCTGGCTACTGACACATGATATGGGGGGGCTCTGGCTACTGACACATGATATGGGGGGGCTCTGGCTACTGGCACATGATGGTGGGGGGGGGGCTCTGGCTACTGGCACATGATATGGGGGGGGCTCTGGCTACTGGCACATGATATGGGGGGCTACTGGCACATGATAAGGGGGGCTACTGGCACATGATAAGGGGGCTACTGGCACATGATAAGGGGGGCTACTGGCACATGATAAGGAGGGCTACTGGCACATAGGGGGGCTACTGGCACATAAGGGGGGCTACTGGCACATGATATGGGGGGGCTCTGGCTACTGGCATATGATATGGGGGGCTCTGGCTACTGGCACATGATGGTGGGGGGGCTCTTATTTCTGGCACATGATTGGGGGCACTCTGGCTACTGGCACATGATATGGGGGGCTCTGGCTACTGACACATGATATGGGGGGGCTCTGGCTACTGACATGATATGGGGGGGCTCTGGCTACTGGCACATGATGGTGGGGGGGCTCTTATTACTGGCACATGATTGGGGGCATCTATGGGGGCACATCTTACTGCAGATTATTGGGGGGCACTATAGGGGCATCTACTGAGGCTAAAAAAGAAGATATTTTATATGGGGGCTCTGTATAGGGGCATTTTATACTGGGACACATTATGGTGGGTACTATGGGGAAGGGGGGGGCACTATGGGGGTCATCTACGGGGGCACTGAGAAGGGGTATTTTATATTGGCACATTATGGGAACATTAGCTCAACTGGGGGCATTACAAATGTTTTGCATATTATAAGGAGAATTATTACTACTGGGGGGGCATTATGGTGGGCTTTATTACTCCCCCATGGTATGACCCCCTAGTAGCAGCACCAGCCTCTCCCTGCTCTGCTATCCCTCTGCCCCTTCTCCAAATCCTTATTATGAAATCTTTCTCATTAGGTTAAAGCACAACATCAGCTCCGCCGAGCCCCCGGCCAAAGTGTTGAAGTGGCGTCCGAGATCCCCAAGGGCCAAGTCAAGTAACTGTAAGTTTTTATGGGGGTTCTACAAAAGAGCTATCGTGGGGCAAAGTTCATATTCGTGTTTACACACGTGTTTTAAAATGAATGCTTTCTCCTATTATAAACAAGTAAATAATGACGCAATGCTGTGGGGCTGGTGTGCAACTTTTTCCAGGGCTGGTTTTTATCCCCAGTCCGGCCCTGGCCGAGCGAGCCGCCGGGACTTTTTTTTTTTTGACTTTTTTTTTTTTTTAAGCCGAGCAGCCGAGCCGCCGATTCGCCGAGGAATCTGCGAGCCGAGCGGGATGTCAGTGACGACGTGACGTCAGAGCCCGCGGCGCGCCGCCTCTGCGGCTGGAGATATAGCTCCGCTCGGCTCCACCCACCTCTGCCATCTTCAGACAGCGTGGTAGCTAGGAGGCAGAGGAGGGACTGGAGCGAGCGGACAGCGGAGCATTTTAAAGCTGCTGCTGCCTGATTCAGCTGAGCTGATTGAGCCTGCCCAGTGCCTTGAATGCCTTCTGCCTGGTCTGGCTAGACAGACTGAGTGGCGTGCCATCGATCTGATCATCTGCCTGCTGGCTGCTGCAGTGCCTTGCGAAGTGGGTGCTGACTGCACCTGACCTGGCTGGCTTCCCTGGCTGCACCCTGTGTGTAAGTAATACTGTTACTGTGTGCCATTAAATGCAACCATTGTGCCCATCAAACTGCAGCCACTGTGCCCATCAACATGCAGCCACTGTGCCCATCAAAATGCAGCTACTGTGCCCATCAAAATGCAGCTATTGTGCCCATCAAAACACATACTGTGGCCATAAAAACACAGCCACTGTGCCCGTCCAAACGCAGCCACTGTGCCCGTCAAACGCAGCCACTGTGCCCGTCAAACGCAGCCACTGTGCCCGTCCAAACGCAGCCACTGTGCCCGTCCAAACGCAGCCACTGTGCCCGTCCAAACGCAGCCACTGTGCCCGTCCAAACGCAGCCACTGTGCCCGTCAAAATGCAGCCACTGTGCCCATCAAAATTCAGGTCACAAAGAGGGCCTCTGTTAGAGAGCCCCCCCTCCAGGATCCATTAGACCCCATTGTAGTTGCCTAATATATCCCACCCCTTGACATGTGTCATTGTAATAATATAATCAATGCTATTCACTTCACCTGTCAGTGGTTTTAATGTTGTGGCTGATCAGTGTAGTATACATTTGCTTTTCCCCTTAGATGTCTAGCAAAAAAACAAAGTTATCAGGATGTCAATACAAGCAACGCCGAAAAAGAAAGGAAGAAGCTTTGAAAAAAATTACTTCTTCTATTACAAGCTTCTTACAGCCACAGTCTTCATTAAGCAGTGGTCAAGATTCCCTTTGCACTGATGCATCAACATCAAGCAAAGAGTTAAGGTCCAGTGTCATAGACATTTCACATAGGGGAGAAGGAGAAAAAAATAAACAATTGGAAGAATCAGAATGTGATGATGATCTGGTACCCGTGGATCCCGAGTGTTGTACTGAGCCAATAACAACTGGAGATGTAACTTCAGGTTACATTGTTTCAGCAGCAGAGATGCATTTTGACATTGAAGAGGAAGATATATCTGATGTTTCCTCTGAGTCAGACACTGAGTCTATTGTACTTATGGATGATGAAACTGAAATGGAACTTGAAGAGCCATCAACAGCATCACATGGAATCTCAAGTGATCCTGCTTTCTGGCCTGAAAATATAGATGACCAACACAGAATAACTTTGATAAAAATTGGTCCTGTTCAAGAAAAGGCTTTTACTTTTCCAAAAGATGATACCAACAGGAGCTTTTCTATCTCTTACTACCAAAGAGTACTGGATAATGGAGAGAAGATACCAAGAAATTGGTTGATCTATTCTACAGCTAATAATTCGGTCCAGTGTTTTGCTTGCCGGATATTCAACAGTGACAATATGGCTTTGGCCTCAAAACAAGGCTTTAATGATTGGCAGCATCTGACAAGACATTTAAGCCGACATGAAAAAACCACAATCCATATCACAAATTATAAGAAATGGATGGATCTTTCAAGAGCTCTGGAAAAGGGAACAACCATTGATCATATCAATCAAAAGATCATTAAACAAGAAGAGAAACGCTGGTATTCTGTCATACAGCGAATAATCTACATTATCCAATATTTAGCAGGACAAAATCTGGCGCTTCGTGGCTGTGATGCCCGTTTGTTTCAAAACAATAATGGTAACTTCCTGAAATTGGTTGAAATGATAGGGAAATTTGATCCCATCATATCTGAACATATTCAGAGAATTCAGTGCTCCATTTCACAGCATTCACAAATGCCACATTATCTCGGTTACAAGATTCAGAATGAGATAATTGCCATAGTTGGCACAAAAATAAGAGAAAAAATTATACGAAGCCTAAATGAGTCCAAATATTTCTCCATTATCCTGGATTGTACTCCTGATATGAGCCACACTGAGCAGATTAGTATTGTTGTCCGATTTGTTGTTCTAGATCAAAGTGCAAAAAAAATTGAAGTTCGAGAACACTTCCTTGATTTTTGTCCAGTAAACAATACAACATCTGAAGGACTGATATCCTTTTTACTGGCCTACCTAAAGAACAATCACATTGCAATTGAGAATATGCGTGGCCAAGGCTATGACAATGGCGCAAACATGAAAGGAAAACATAATGGTTTGCAGCAAAGAATACTCAATATCAATCCAAGAGCCTTTTTTGTGCCATGCAGTGCACATACTCTCAACTTGGTGGTGAATGACGCTGCAAAGATTTCATTCCTGACAATAGATTTCTTTGGCATCGTTCAAGAACTTTATGTGTTCTTTGCCTCATCCACCCAACGGTGGCAAGTACTCAAGGAGCACGTTACAAATCTAACTTTAAAACCACTCTCCGCAACCAGATGGGAAAGCAGAGTTGCAGCAATTAAACCCTTGCGATATTTCCTACCTGAGGTATTTGATGCACTGTATGACATCTCAGATGATGACAACAGGGACATTATCACTAAACATCAAGCTCAATCCTTGGCAACGAAAATAAAATCATTCAAATTCATCTGTTCCATTGTCATTTGGTATGAATTATTATCAAAGGTGAATGTGATCAGCAAAATAATGCAGCAAACAACATCAAACCTATCAGGCTGTGTACAGGAACTGGAGAAGTTGATCAAGCACTTGGTGGAATACAGGTCTGATGAAGGCTTTGAGAATGCGCTAGCTGATGCCAAAGGAATAGCTGAAAAGCTTGATTGTGAAGCAAAATTTCCTGATGCATTTACAATTAGACCTCGACGGAAAAAGAAGATTTTTGACTATGAACATGAAGATGAGTCTCTTGCAGACCCTACACAATATTTTAAAGTGAATTTTTTCTTTGCCGTTTTGGACACATCCATCCAGTCCATAAATGAGAGATTCACATTACTTCAGAGCCACTGTGACACATTTGCATTTTTATATGAAATCCCAAAACTTGGGATGGACAAAAAGGATATATTGAAGTGTTCCATGGATCTGCAAAACAAATTAACTGACAGCCAGTTATCCCACTCTGACATTAATGGAATAGATCTTTGTGATGAACTGGACACCATTCGACCTTTTCTAACCCAGGAGATGACAGTCACCAACATCTTGCAGTATCTAGTGGAGAATAACTTGACCAACACATTCCCAAACCTTTCTGTTTCACTGAGAATATTGATGACACTTCCTGTAAGTGTAGCTGCTGGGGAACGTTCATTTTCCAAACTAAAGCTGATAAAAAATTATCTCCGTTCCACGATGTCCCAGGCAAGACTTACCAACTTATCCATTATATCCATTGAAAAATCCTTCTGCGAAGACTTGGATATAGATGATGTGATTAGAAATTTTGCTGTTGCCAAGGCTCGAAGAGTTCGTTTTGTTTGATTAAATAATCAATGTGTACACACTGCATGCATCCTTTCCTAGTGTCTCACAACTAGAAGATAATGTACCAACATTTTTTGGGAGACTGCAGATGTGTGTTTTCAATATTTAGTTGGGCTTGGATGTTTTTCTTAAGAAAAGGCGTGCCACTCTACCCCATAGCCCAGGCATTTGAAGAATACTGGAGATTGTTGTCACATGTACCACCTTACAGCCAGCACTTGCCATATATTCCTGCAGCTCCTTTAATGTTGCTGTAGGCCTCTTGGCAGCCTCCCTGACCAGTTTCTTCTCATCTTTTCATAAATTTTGGAGGGATGTCCAGTACTTGGTGATGTCACTGTTGTGACATATTTTCTCCACTTGATGATGACTGTCTTCACTGTGTTCCATGGTGTATCTAATGCCTTGGAAATTCTTTTGTACCCTTCTCCTGACTGATATCTTCTAACAATGAGATCCATCTGATGCTTTGAAAGCTCTCTGTGGACCATGGATTTTGTTCTAGGATGCGACTAAGAAAATGTTAGGAAAGACCTACTAGAAGTGCTGAACTTTATTTGGGGTTAATCAGAGCACTCTAAGACTAGATTTACATCTAGGCTGCTGTGCTGCCTTGATGCGTTTTTCAGGCATGTTTTGCAGTGCTTTTTGTGTTTTTAAACCCTCCTTTTTGCATGCAGTTTTTATGCATTTTGTGTTTTTTTTCCTCTTTAAACACACTGTATATAGCTGGTTGCTAAGAAGGAGGCCGGGAAGCAAGCCACTTTAAGTTTATTTAACTTTATTTAATTGATATTTGCACTTGATTGTATGCATGAATCTGTTATTTGCACTTTAGTTATTGTATTTATTGAAAATGTAAAAAGTACAGAATCAATCTATCTTGCATATTTTGCATCTGTTATTATAGATTTTCTGCTACCTCATTTTCTGTTCAAAAATGTTATATTGTTCAGTTCATATTTATAGTCCAAGTACACTATTTGTACTATTTGCACTATTTGATTTACATGCACTTGACACAGATTTGTCAATAAATAAAACATTTATTTTGACTTGTCAAAGCCGTTGACTAAGTTATTGTCAAAGCAAATTGGTGGGGCTGAAGTTGTTGCCATAGAAACATTGTAAAGGGGAGGAGTTAGTAAGATAACCACGCCCATGTGGGGGCGCCAGAAATATTTCTGCACCCAGGCGCCTGTGACCCTAGGATCGGCCCTGGGGTTAAGCAAGGAAATAGCCACACCGACTCACTGTTTCTCATCCCCAGATGAGTGTGGATGTAGCCTAAAATACAGTTTGCATGCCTCCCTAAGCAAAATGAAATTATCACGTCCCCCAGAAAATCTGTTGTGGAGGGCAATTTTAGGCTCCAGATAGGCCTGCTCTCCACCACTACCACCAGGACAAACAGCCTGTGATCTCTGCATCTGCGAGACAGTCGTGCGGAGGTCAGCTACTTCTAAAGATAGCCGTTGCAGCTGACCTGCCAGTGCAGCAATAGGATCCATGGCTGCACACAAACAAACAAAAAATGACGGTTTTGGCGGTTTATAATGTCACACTTTGGTGTGGGAGGGAAACACCACACTGAGCATAGGAGGAAAGGGGGGGGGGACAGGGAATCAGGCCTGAGAAAAACCCTAACCAAAATCCTGACTGACTATCAGTATGAACAGACCCCAAAGGTAGGTGAGTACATACACAGAAATACCTTTTAGTCCTATCAAGCCCTTTAGGACCCTGGTACTAATGGCAGCGACGAGACTACATGTTCCTCCAAAAGAAAGGAAAAACAGGAGTCTTCTTCAGGCCTAATACAAACAATAGGGAAATGCAACACACAGAACCCACACAAAATACAAAAGGGAAAGGAAAGACTTAACTTCAAAGGAGCAATGAAAGCACCAGGAACTCAGCCGAGATCCAACCACGATCAATCCAAAGGTCCAAACAGAAGCTATAAACCACACAGCATTGTGGGAGAAGCAACTATAAATAGAGAAGGTTAAATGACCCTAATATTGAGGCTTAAATGTGCAAATTAGCGGCTCACCTGAGGTACTCCTATGGATTCAATGCACTTCTCTAGAGTCACCCAAATCCAAATAATAAAATAAAAAATAGTGTTTGAGGGGCACTCAAATATCGGAGAACTCTGGACAGCAATGTATGTCGTAAAATCAATTTTTATCGTACACCACTAAAAATGCCATAAAACATGATAAATTATAATGAAAATAAAATTGGACTTTCCGTACATCAAACAAATGATGGTGGGTAGCTAGTTAGCGAATATCACAAAATAAGTCCACTGATGAAACTTCATATAGAGACTGCTAGAAAGTACTCTATTATAAGAGCAGTAGCTGGCATATATACCGGTAATGCACCTAATTGCAGCATCCAAAATTAGGTGAGTAGCTGTAAAATGTCCCAATAGAGCAGACTGATACACAATAAGGAATAACTGTCACGAGGGTGTCGAGGACCACGCCTGACTCCGTTATACCCGGGGTCAGGAAGTCGCAGCGGTTGGCTGCACGCTCTATTTAAGATAGGGCTGTTTTCCTTATGGTAGCTTTCTGGGTTTGCTTAGCAAACCCTTTTGGCTCACTCAGGGATCCGTAGCTCCTTCTCCTCAGCTGTTCCTTGTCCAGCACTCCCAGACCTCCTTATATTTCTCTCTCACACTTCTCTGGTTGCCAGAGATAGAGCTTCCTGCCTGGACATCTATTCTGACCTTCTGGAGCTGTGTTGCTGCGTTCGCTGGTAGTTGGTCCAGTACGCTACCCTCCAGATCCCTGTTGGACCTTTTTGGTTTATTGTGGTCGCCCACCTGGGTGTATGTGTTTGTATGTTTTGTCTGTCCTCTCCCTGGTGTTTCCCTCTTAGTGATAGTGGTGTGGACTAGCGATCCCACCGGCCTGTTCACTATCCAGGGCTCATATTAGGGAAAGCCAGGGTTTAGGCACGCGATCGCCGCACGGGTGAGGAACCCGTCTAGGGACGTCAGGGCAGTCAGGTGCCAGCCGCAAGGTGAGTTAGGGGTCACCACCTTTCCCTCTCCCTTGGGCAGGGCTTTCCCTGTTTTCCTCCCTGTGCGTGTCGTCGGTCATTACATTATCTCTGGCCTTTATTTTGTGTAGGTAAAAAAAAAAAAAAAAAAAAAAAAATTTTACCTACTTAGAATCCAGTATGGATCAAATTGCTGCTCTGTCCAAACAATTTCATGGCCTGTCTTTGGAGGTGGTAGGATTGAAGGCGTCGGTCCTCCAGCAACAGCAGCAATTACAACTGACTGCAAGCCCAGCGGTTGCTACTGGTAACCAGGTTGTTGCGGAACCCAAGGTCCCTCTCCCTGACAGATTTTCTGGGGGAAGGGACAAGTTTTTGACATTCCGTGAGGCCTGTAAGTTATATTTTAAACTGCGCCCTTACTCCTCTGGTAATGAAGATCAGCGGGTGGGGGTTGTTATTTCCCTGCTGCAGGGGGATCCGCAGTCCTGGGCGTTCTCTTTACCTACTGATTCCCAGGCTCTTCGGTCAGTGGATGAGTTTTTTGGGGCCTTGGGTCTCATATATGATGACCCTGACCGAGTCGCCCTGGCTGAATCAAGATTACGGAGACTCTTACAAGGAGAGCGGCCGGTAGAGGAGTATTGCTCTGAATTCCGTAGGTGGGCTACGGATACCCAATGGAACGACCCGGCTCTCAGGAGTCAGTTCTGCTCTGGGTTATCCGAAAGGGTTAAGGATGCGCTTGCATTATATGAGACCCCCTTTTCCCTTGATGCGGTTATGTCCCTTTCTATCCGAATAGATAGACGCCTTAGGGTCAGGTTGAAAAAACCGGAGCAATTGGTAACCCCTCCCAAGCAGCAGTTAGTCTGTACGGACTTAGACGAGCCTATGCAGCTAGGAGGAACTACTCGTCAGGTCCGTCCTCCTGAGGCTCGCCGTAGGCGTGGGGTTTGTTTTTTTTGTGGGGAGAGGGGTCATTTCATTAATGTCTGTCCTTCTTTCCTCAGAAACAAAAGACCGTCGGAAAAACTACTAACCCCAGGCTGTGTGGAGGATGTCAGCCGGGGGGTATACGTTTCCTCCATACGTACATCGCAATTTGTGTTGCCAGCGGTTATTATTTTTGGTGATAAGACGGAGACTATTTCTTTCTTTCTAGACAGTGGAGCAGGGGTAAATTTGATAGATGCCCATTTTGCCCGCACTTTGGGTTTGTCTCTCTGTACTTTACAGAGACCCATTCCCATATTCGCTATTGATTCTGCTCCCCTGTCTCAGAGAAACCTCACGCACATGGTTCATAATTTACACCTTCGGGTAGGGGACCACCATAACGAGATGCTTTCAGGTTATGTTCTGGAGGGGCTTCCCACTCCGGTGGTATTGGGTCTTCCCTGGTTGGTAGCGCACAATCCAGTGGTGGATTGGCAGGCCAGGGAGATATTGGAGTGGAGTGAGCAGTGCAGAGAAAATTGCTTAAATAGCAATTGCTTAGTCGCCTCCATAACTACCCTACCTACATTTATTTCGGACTTTGAGGATGTTTTTTCTGAAAAGGGTTGTCAGAAGTTACCACCTCATCGTCCTTATGATTGCCCGGTTAACCTTATTCCCGGCGCAAAATTACCCAAGACCAGGTTATATAATCTTTCGGGTCCAGAGAGACAAGCCATGAAAGATTATATCTCCGAGAGCTTGGCTAAGGGACACATCAGACCCTCTTCTTCACCCGTGGCTGCAGGGTTTTTCTTCGTTAAAAAGAAAGATGGGGGCCTGCGTCCTTGCTTAGATTTTCGCGAATTAAATCAGATAACCATCCGAGACCCATACCCTCTTCCTCTCATTCCTGACCTGTTTAATCAGATTGCGGGTGCTAGGTGGTTCTCCAAACTTGATCTTAGGGGTGCCTACAATCTGATTCGTATTAAGGAGGGGGATGAGTGGAAGACAGCGTTTAACACCCCTGAGGGGCATTATGAAAATCTAGTTATGCCTTTCGGTCTGACCAATGCTCCTGCCGTCTTTCAACATTTCGTTAATGACATTTTTAGTCATCTAATCTGCAGGTTTGTGGTAATATACCTAGATGATATTTTAATTTATTCGTCCGATCTGAAAACACATGAGGTGCATGTCAGACAAGTACTGCAGGTCCTACGGACGAATGAATTATATGCTAAAATTGAAAAATGTGTCTTCGCCGTTCAGGAGATACAATTCCTGGGTTATTTTTTATCTGCGTCAGGTTTCCGTATGGATCCTAGGAAGGTCCAGGCAATTTTAGATTGGGATCTTCCTGAGAACCTCAAAGCACTACAACGGTTCTTGGGCTTCGCGAATTTCTATAGGAAATTCATTAAAAATTATTCACTTATTGTAAAACCGCTTACTGACATGACTAGGAAGGGGACTGATTTTTCTAAATGGTCTGACGCCGCTAAAGTTGCTTTTTCCTCTCTAAAAGAGAGGTTTACCTCAGCACCTGTACTGGTCCAACCTGATGTCTCTCAGCCTTTTATTGTTGAAGTCGATGCGTCAGAGGTGGGAGTGGGGGCGGTGCTGTCTCAGGGTCCGTCTCCTGGCAAATGGCGTCCTTGTGCTTTCTTTTCTAAAAAACTATCTGCAGCAGAAAAGAACTACGATATTGGCAATAGGGAACTATTAGCTATTAAACTTGCGTTTGAGGAGTGGCGTCATTTCTTAGAGGGGGCAGTCCACCCCGTCACTGTAATTACGGACCACAAAAATCTTCTGTACCTCGAATCAGCTAAGCGTCTCACCCCTAGACAGGCTAGGTGGTCGCTATTTTTTACCAGGTTTAACTTTGTGATTACCTATCGTCCTGGGGCAAAGAACACCAAGGCTGATGCACTATCTCGTTGTTTCCCTGGAGGGGGTAATGTGAGTGATCCGGTACCCATTCTTCAAAGAGGAGTGGTTGTTTCTGCGGTACACTCTGTTTTGGAGGGGAAGGTGTTAGAGGCCCAGGGGGACGCCCCGGTCTCTTGCCCCTCAGAGAAATTGTTTGTACCGTTGAACTTACGTTTCGAATTATTAAAGGAACATCATAATTCGGCACTTGCTGGGCACCCGGGTAGTAAGGCAACCTTGGAACTATTGTCTCGTCGTTTTTGGTGGCCAAGGTTGCGTCAGGATGTATTGGATTTTGTGTCTTCTTGTTCTACCTGTGCGCGCGCAAAAGTTTCACATACACGTCCTGCAGGGTCTCTATTACCACTCGTCATTCCCAATAGACCGTGGACACATCTGTCAATGGATTTTATCACTGACTTACCTTTGTCTGCGGGTAAAACAGTTATTTTGGTAGTAGTGGACAGGTTTAGCAAAATGGTACACTTCATTGCGTTACCCGCACTACCTAATGCTAAGACTCTTGCTCAGGTATTCGTCAGTGAAATCGTGAAGCTTCACGGGGTCCCCTCCGATGTTGTTTCGGATCGGGGTACCCAGTTTATTTCTAAATTTTGGAAAGCTTTTTGTTCTCGTTTGGGGGTACACTTGTCCTTTTCCTCTGCTTTCCATCCTCAGTCGAATGGACAGACTGAGCGTACCAACCAAAACCTTGAGACATATCTAAGATGTTTTGTGTCTGAAAACCAAGAGTTGTGGTCATCATATTTACCATTAGCTGAGTTTGCCATAAATAATCGTCGTCAGGAATCCACTGGCAAGTCACCATTTCTTGGTGCATATGGTTTTCATCCCCAATTCTGTACTTTCAAAGAGGGGGGGTCTTCTGGGGTTCCCGAAGAGGAACGGTTTTCGTCATCTCTTTCATCGGTATGGCAGAAGGTGCAAGCTAACTTGAAAAATATGGGAGGTAAATACAAATGCATGGCTGATAAGAGACGGTCGCCAGGTCCGGACCTAGGAGTGAATGACTATGTGTGGTTGTCTACTAGGAATATTAAATTGAAGGTTCCCTCTTGGAAACTGGGTCCTAGGTTTATTGGCCCTTACAAAATTGTAGCCATCATCAACCCCGTGGCTTTTCGCCTGGAGTTACCTCAGACTTTTAAAATTCATAATGTTTTTCATAAGTCGTTACTCAAAAAATATGTTCCACCTCTAGAACCATCACCGCTGCCACCCCCTCCTGTTGTCGTGGATGGTAACCTAGAATTTCAGATATCCAAAATTGTTAATTCTCGTCGGGTCCGCCGCTCTCTTCAATATCTGGTGCATTGGAGAGGTTACGGTCCCGAGGAAAGAATGTGGGTTCCTGCGTCTGAGGTAAACGCCGACAGGTTAGTTCGGGTTTTTCATGCCTCTCATCCTGGGAGACCTGGTCCTGAGTGTCCGGAGGCCCCTCGTAGAGAGGGGGGTACTGTCACGAGGGTGTCGAGGACCACGCCTGACTCCGTTATACCCGGGGTCAGGAAGTCGCAGCGGTTGGCTGCACGCTCTATTTAAGATAGGGCTGTTTTCCTTATGGTAGCTTTCTGGGTTTGCTTAGCAATCCCTTTTGGCTCACTCAGGGATCCGTAGCTCCTTCTCCTCAGCTGTTCCTTGTCCAGCACTCCCAGACCTCCTTATATTTCTCTCTCACACTTCTCTGGTTGCCAGAGATAGAGCTTCCTGCCTGGACATCTATTCTGACCTTCTGGAGCTGTGTTGCTGCGTTCGCTGGTAGTTGGTCCAGTACGCTACCCTCCAGATCCCTGTTGGACCTTTTTGGTTTATTGTGGTCGCCCACCTGGGTGTATGTGTTTGTATGTTTTGTCTGTCCTCTCCCTGGTGTTTCCCTCTTAGTGATAGTGGTGTGGACTAGCGATCCCACCGGCCTGTTCACTATCCAGGGCTCATATTAGGGAAAGCCAGGGTTTAGGCACGCGATCGCCGCACGGGTGAGGAACCCGTCTAGGGACGTCAGGGCAGTCAGGTGCCAGCCGCAAGGTGAGTTAGGGGTCACCACCTTTCCCTCTCCCTTGGGCAGGGCTTTCCCTGTTTTCCTCCCTGTGCGTGTCGTCGGTCATTACAATAACAAGTCGTGCCACCTGTTGAAGAAAACGCTACTTGGAAATATCCTGTATGAGAGTGGATCTCTAGTTATGAGAGTATGTCCATATCCTTAGTAGCCGATGTAATATACAGTTGCAAGAAAAAGTATGTGAACCCTTTGGAATGATATGGATTTCTGCACAAATTGGTCATAAAATGTGATGTGATCTTCATCTAAGTCACAACAATAGACAATCACAGTCTGCTTAAACTAATAACACACAAAGAATTAAATGTTACCGTGTTTTTATTGAACACACCATGTAAACATTCACAGTGCAGGTGGAAAAAGTATGTGAACCCCTAGACTAATGACATCTCCAAGAGCTAATTGGAGTGAGGTGTCAGCCAACTGGAGTCCAATCAATGAGATGAGATTGGAGGTGTTGGTTACAGCTGCCCTGCCCTATAAAAAACATACAAGTTCTGGGTTTGCTTTTCACAAGAAGCATTGTCTGATGTGAATGATGCCTCACACAAAAGAGCTCTCAGAAGACCTACGATTAAGAATTGTTGACTTGCATAAAGCTGGAAAGGGTTATAAAAGTATCTCCAAAACCCTTGCTGTTCATAAGTCCACGGTAAGACAAATTATCTATGAATGGAGAAAGTTCAGCACTGCTGCTACTCTCCCTAGGAGTGGCCGTCCTGTAAAGATGACAGCAAAAGCACAGCGCAGACTGCTCAATGAGGTGAAGAAGAATCCTAGAGTGTCAGATAAAGACTTACAAAAGTCTCTGGCATATGCTAACAGCCCTGTTAGCGAATCTACGATACGTAAAACACTAAACAAAAATGGATTTCATGGGAGTATACCACAGAGGAAGCCACTGCTGTAAAAAAAAAAACATTGCTGCACGTTTACAGTTTGCACAAAAGCACCTGGATGTTCCACAGCAGTACTGGCAAAATATTCTGCAGACATTAAAAAACCAAAGTTGAGATGTTTGGAAGAAACACACAGCAATATGTGTGGAGAAAAAGAAGCACAGCACACCAACATCAAAACCTCATCCCAACTGTGAAGTATGGTGGTGGGGGCATCATGGTTTGGGGCTGCTTTGCTGCGTCAGGGCCTGGACGGATTGCTATCATCGAAGGAAAAATTAATACCCAAGTTTATCAAGACATTTTGCAGGAGAACTTAAGGCCATCTGTCCAACAGCTGAAGCTCAACAGAAGATGGGTGTTGCAACAGGACAACGACCCAAAGCATAGAAGTAAATCAACAACAGAATGGCTTAAACAGAAGAAAATACGTCTTCTGGAGTGGCCAAGTCAGAGTCCTGACCTCAACCCGATTGAGATGATGTGGCATGACCTCAAGAAAGCGTTTCACACGACATCCCAAGAATATTGCTGAACTGAAACAGTTCTGTAAAGAGGAATGGTCAAGAATTACTCCTGACCGTTGTGCACGTCTGATCTGCAACTACAGGAAACGTTTGGTTGAAGTTTTTGCTGCCAAAGCAGGTTCAACCAGTTATTAAATCCAAGGGTTCACATACTTTTTCCACCTGCACTGTGAATGTTTACATGGTGTGTTCAATAAAAATATGGTAACATTTAATTCTTTGTGTGTTATTAGTTTAAGCAGACTGTGATTGTCTATTGTTGTGACTTAGATGAAGATCAGATCACATTTTATGACCAATTTGTGCAGAAATCCATATTATTCCAAAGGGTTTACATACTTTTTCTTGCAACTGTATATCTCCAATCAGACGATACTGAGAGTAGTAATGTAGTAAATGTGATACTTTACCACTAAACTTGTGGACGCTTGTCAGGTATCTTCTCTCCCCGCCACCCGGACCTACTACGGCGTCCCGTGTGGTCTTGCGGTTGTTGCGCAGCATCCCTCGTGACCTGGCGGCGTCTCATGTGACTTAGGTGTATCCACGTGACCAGCGTGAGCTGCGCTAAGGGGAATTGGATATTTGGCTAAGCGTTCCACTTGAAATCTGCGGACCGGAAATCTGTGAACTTCTGGATTCAAATGGAGATGTTCAATTTTGCTTGCATGTATATCAGCATATAATAGTGTCCATAATCAAGTGCTTGCTGGGCCACTCCTATTAGACACATTTCGGGGTAACTCCCCTTCCTCAGTGGTAGTGTCAGCAAGCAAAGGATGTGACGTATTTATACCCCAATCTGAGTAAAAGGATGATGGGAAACTGGTGCATCGTAAACTCTGACATGGAATAGTTGCGGCCATATAAAAAAATGCTATTGCATTATTGATGCGTTTTATATGAAAAACACTTAGGCTTGTCCAAAACATTAGGTCCTTAATAGATAAAACACAAGTATATAAAATATATAATATAAAATATGAATATGATAAAAAATTGAAAAATATATATAAAAAATAATGCAGCTCTCAGCTCTCAGCCTTGCAGTATGGCAGAATTCCTCAGCTCCCAAAACACAGTGCTCCACTATCACTTGGAGGTTCATTCCACATCCAGCTGAGCTGCTGGCTGGGCTTTTAAACCCCAGCCCAAAACCTGGCCTGGACGTGGGGAACAGCCACCCACCCTGCTCTTTGGCTGCCCCCAATAAGAACCGGCCCGGATTGGCTTTACAGCCACACTAAGTAAAACAGTATCAGCGAGTACTAGCTGCCGTCAATGACGGACCCCTGCACCTTCCTACATGGTGTAAAATAAATATTGATTTTACAACATACATTGCTGTCCAGAGTTCTCAGATATGTCAGTGCCCCTCAAACACTATTTTTTAAATGACCCTAATAGCCACACCTGGGGAAAGAAGGTGTGGCAAACACCAGAAACAACACAGACGTCATTTGATCCAAATGGAAAACATGTCAGATCAAATCACGTGTTGCCAGTCTCACCGATCTCCTGCCACCAGTCTCGGGAACGTCCGTGACAGTACCCCCCTTCTATGGGTGACCTCCGGACACCCAGGACCGACCTTATCCGGATGAGACCTGTGAAAAGCTTCCACCAAACGACTGGCATTCACGTCAGATGCCGGTACCCACATCCTCTGGTCCATCACCCCTTCCAGTGAACAAGATACTGAAGAGATCTACGGAGAACTCAAGAGCCAATTATCTTGGCGATCTGAAATTCCAAACTACCGTCCACCATGACAGGAGCGGGTGGCAAGGAAGACGGCTCCAAAGGTTCAACATATCTCTTCAACAAAGATTTATGAAACACATTATGAATTTTCAGGGCCTGAGGGAGTTCAAGATGAAAAGCTACAGGATTAATAATGGCAGTGATCTTATATGGACCAATAAATCTTGGACCCAACTTTCAAGAAGGTACCTTCAACTTAATTTTTCTTGTGGACAGCAAAACAGAATCACCCACTCTTAGGTCCGGACCTTTCATGTTTCCTGTCAGCTATAAATAGAGAAGGTTAAATGACCCTAATAGCCACACCTGGGGAAAGAAGGTGTGGCAAGCACCAGAAATAACACAGACCTCATTTGATCCAAAAGGAAAACATGTCAGATCAAACCATGTGTTGCCAGTCTCACCGATCTCCTTCCACCTTCAGTACAAATTCAGTAGCCAAAGGCTATTGGTTCCCACTTTACCCATGTTTGAAGGCATACAATTAATCTTCATGAGTATATATAATTAAAACAAAAAGAGGCAATGAAGGAGTAGCTGGTGCTATTTTGTACAAAATTCAAAGTGAGTAGCCAGCCGTTACAGGACTTACCTTTCTCATGGCGGATTTGGATGCTTTGCTGGGGCAGCTGTGGGCGGCTACGGATGCCCAGGGTCCCGAATGGCTGCAGGGGCAGGTGCAAGGCCTTTGCAGGGTGCTGCTGTGGGAGATGTTCCTCCTCAACAGGAGACGAGACAGCCATGGCGGGTTCACCTGCTGGTGCGCTTGAGTCCCGAGGTTACCCCCAGGGTTCAGTGCCAGGTCAGGAGCCCCTCTGGGGAACCCTTATGTTGGAAGGCCGGTCTGAAGCTTCTGACGTGGGAGGAATCCTACTGTGCGGCGGGACTCATGGCGTGGTGTGGATGTCGGGTCCCCGCCGTCTTCAGGGAGCGGCAGGGTTTCTGGACCAGGTTTGGCGGGTTCCCCTGAATCTGGGTCAGCTGAGTGTCCTGCCCGGCGAGTTATGGTGGCTGGATCTGTCGGGGTTTCTCTGGATGCTGAGGGAGCGGTTTGCAGGGCTATGGCTGACCCCAAGAAACAAGGAGATCGGAGGCTGATGGCGGCTTTGAGTTCACCTGACCTACTGGAGGAAGGAGCAGATGGGAGCCAGATATCTCAGTAGAATGCAGGACCTTCGGGTGATGGGTTCACAGTCTGGCTCCGCTACGATGAGCAGATAAGGCAGAGGATGGAGTTGGGATCACAGCGGTGGGGTTGCAGGTTACAGTGCTGTCACCGCCGGCCCTGGGAGAGATCTGGGAGAGTTCAGATGGACGGAAGACTCAGGAGTCCATAAATCTTTGTTAAAGAGTTATGTGGGGACTTCCGGTTCCGGCGCCGCCATGTGAAGTCGCTTGGAAGTGAAGCTCACCAGCTACCTACCACAAACCGTGACATACTGCCCGTGCGTCCTTCTTTCTGCAGCGAGGAGGAAGATCACAGGATGCGATCACTCTGCATGGATCGTTACCTCGTGAGCATGGGCAAAAAACTGAAGAGCAGAGTGCTTTCGTCGCCGCTGCAGCAAGACGGGACACCTAACAACATTGCGCCAATTCCAGACGCTGCGGACGTGGCCGGGACCCAAAGTCAGATGAGCCAGCTAACAGAGGGGAATGAGGTACAAAATGTCATGCCGGACTCCCTGATAAGATATATCGATTACAAAGCACTCGCAGTGGAGGTAGCTGCTCACCTAGCTCCAGATTTGCGGGAAACCCTGGCCTCTTCGGTCACCCATGTGATGCAACAGCTGCAAGATACTGTGCAGCAACATGATGCCAGACTTGATGTGGCCGAGTCTAGAATACAAGTGATGGAGGACACTGCAGAATCGATCCTGCACAAATTACATAAAGTTCTCACGGAAAATAAAAGATTAGGCGAGAAGGTGGAGGATTTAGAAAACCGATCCAGACGCAACAACCTGAGGCTGGTGGGGCTACAAGAGTCGATTCCGGTGGGAGATCTGGTGGCCATATGTGAAAGTGAACTGCCCGGTATTCTGGGAATTTCGCGCCATTGCAAGGTGGAGCGCACACAGAGTGGGCCCGAATAACCGCAGTGAAGACCGTCTACCCACCAGACCTAGGCAGGTCATCATGAGGTATTTAGATTACTCCGACAAGGAAGCCATCCTCAAAGCTTATAAAGCACGCAAGGGCCCTATTATGCTGAGAGGGGCGAAAATTTTGTTGTTTGGGGACTACTCTGCGGAGGTTTCTAGAAGGCGGAAAGCTTTTTCTCCGATCTGTACCCAGCTACATAATAAGAATGTCAGATTTGCTTTGATCTACCCGGCTTCATTGCGAATTTACCGCTCAGATGGCTCCTCCACGCTATACCATTCCCCCATCAGGCGTCCAGTTCCCTGGATAGAAGTGCGTCATCTCCCCGGGGCTTGCCGAGATCGCCGCGACATCGTGATCGGGACTGGAGACCGAGTGAACCTACAGATGATCCGCTGATGCAGGGACCACATGAACGTCCGTATGCAGGCCGAGTCGGTTCAAGCCAGCAGCGCGAGATAAGATGAGCTAACGGCTGTGTTCTGCATTACAATCTATTATACAGGTCCAAGATAAAATGTGGACTGAAAAGCGCCAGTACCGGTATGTTTGTTTGGGGGATCAGCCTTCTTGTCAAGGGAGGCCGGGGGCGATTTCACTCTTGTGGGGATGACCAAAATTAATTTAATCCCTGGGGCCCGGTTTCTCCGAATATGGAAGGTGGATCCACCACACCATTATACCTGGTTATTATATCATGAATATGATTTATTAATTTGACGCCTTACCTGAAGTCATGTAAGGTATTTAACTATATAAAGTCATGAGGAAACATGGGCTGCAAAGTGTTGGCACTGACATGCCGTGGGATCGGCCTCTTGAGACAGGGGAAGCCGGGAGCGATTTCGCTCCTGTGGGGAAGATCAAGTTCTACCTGATCTCCAGGGCCCGGTTCTTTTGAACTCGGGAGGTTGATCCAATATAGTATTATGGCACTGTAGCACTATGGCAATATGGTGCTATAATAATATAGCCTTTTGATAAATATATCATGTAATCTAGTTGTTATTACGATCTGCCCAGTTTGGTGAACTAACTGAAATTACTGTTTTGCTGGGTCTGATGATGGAAGTGCATCTGCAGATAGAGGGTGGTTTGGGGAGTGGAGCGATTGTGGTATATTAGTGCTCTGATCGCTCGCTTGCACATGGGGAAAAAAGTGAAGGCTCAAAAAAACTGAAAATGGCCTTTAGGGTCATATCTAGGGCCTAGAGCTCTTAAGTTTAATGCCTGTTATGTTATTTTTTGTTGTTTATGGGTAATGTTATTGATGCTTGCTCTTGATAAATGGATGTCTACCTCTTCCCGTTTCCACATGCGACTAGACGCTCGATGGAGACCTCCATGAGAATAGTCTCCTGGAATGTTAAGGGGCTGCGCTCCCCTCAAAAGCGCAACAAGATTCTTAGACACCTGAAGAACCTTCGTGCTGATATAGCCCTCTTGCAGGAGTCTCATCTGATAGAGGAGGACTATGCCAGAATGAAGAAGTCATGGGTAGGAACTGTGTTGGGCTCTGCAGCGGTCAACCGCAAAGCGGGGGTCTTAATCCTAGTACACAAAAATTTGTCCTCTGTTGTACTGGATCGGTCGTGTGATGATGAGGGGAGATGGTGCATGGCAAAAATCTCGATGGGAGCGGATGAACTTACGATCTATAACGTCTATGCTCCTAATGGGGATAATAGGCCTTTCTTATCTGATTTGGCTGGGGTCATTATCAAAGATGCGACTGCCGAAAAGGTGGTGGGCGGAGACCTCAACGCTGTATACTCCTTGAAAGAAGATAGGAAACCCACAAGGAAACCTAGGGAAAGGTTGTCCACAATGGAAGGGGCTTTGGTAAAATTCGTGGAAGATACGGCGTTGATAGACTCCTGGCGGCTCTTGAACCCTGACAGTAGGGAATTCACTTTTTACTCTAATCCCCATGACTCGTGGTCGCGAATCGACTATCTTCTTACCTCAGGTAATCTAACTAGTAGAATTACAGGAACCAAGATTCATGACTTAATCATATCTGATCATGCCCCCATCTCTATAAACATAGCAGAACAGCAACCGAGAGGTTCAGACATTCTATGGAGATTCCCATCATTTCTATATCACGACGAGAATTTTGAAGATTTACTTAGGGGTTGGTACTGGGAGTATAAGGGAGATAATAGTTCCTATCAGGATTCACCGTCCATTTATTGGGATGCGGCTAAGGCGGTGCTGAGAGGTCGAATTATGGCATACACACAGGGAATCAAAAAGAAAGTAGCACACGAACTGACAAAATATAGTCAACTGCTTCGTTCAGCATATACTGAACATATGTCCAATCCCTCCGACCAAAATAGAGCAAAATGGAAAGTAGCCAGGGAAAATTATGAGCTATGGTATGAAAGAAAGGCAAAAATTGACATGTCAATTTCCACGGCCAAGTTTTTTAGAGAAGGGAATAAACCAGGTAGACTTTTGGCGTCATTAGTGAAAAATGCTAAGCGACAACATCACATAACGTCTATTGCTGATCATAGGGGCGAGATACACCAAAAACCAGAGAAAATAATTTCCGTTTTACGCGACTTTTATGCTAAGTTATATGAAGATCCTGGACCGATTGATCCAATGTCCGAGTTCTTTTTGAGATGCACTAATCTCCCTTCGCCATCGCAGATCCAGCTAGAGGCTCTGAATTCACCCATTACGGATTCAGAAGTTATGAGGGCAATTAAAAATTCGAAATTGCATAAAGCACCAGGTCCTGATGGGTACTCAATAGAGTTTTACAAGATGATGGCAGGAGAAATTGTAGAACCTCTCACAAAAGTTTTCAATGGTATCCTCACGGGCTCACCTTTATCATCATCTGACAATGTAGCATACATCAAATTGATCCCCAAGCCCGGAAGGGATGTTTTGCTTCCATCGTCGTTCCGTCCCATCTCACTTATCAATGCCGATCTAAAATTAGCCGCCAAAATAATGGCAGACAGACTCTCATTTGTAATGCCTGATTTGGTATCTTCATCACAGTCGGGATTCATTAAAAATAGAGCAGCGGTTTCCAATATCCGCAAAGTCCTCACAGTATTAGATGTAGTAAGAGGGAAATCTGACAAATCAGTTATGCCTTCACTGGTTGCATTTGATGCGGAAAAGGCATTCGATAATGTGAGATGGGATTGGTTAGGCAAAGTGATGGATAAAATGCAGATTCTTGGTCCATTTAGAACTTTCATTTCAGCATTATATAGTGACCCCAAAGCTAGAATCTCGACTCCTGGATTCCTATCAACAACTTTTAATTTAGCTAGAGGAACACGTCAGGGTTGTCCCATTTCGCCTCTATTGTTTAATATAGCCCTAGAGCCCCTGATCAGACTGTTAGAGGAAGGGAATATTTTTCAGGGTATAAAAGTAGGGAAGAGTGAAGTGCGTACATCGCTATTTGCGGATGACCTACTCATTTTTCTTGCTGACCCGTTGATGGACCTTGAAAAAGTGCTACAACTGTTGTCATCCTTTGGCCCGGTGTCAGGCTTTAAAATAAACCTGGACAAATGTATATTACTCACATTGAAGCCTCCCTCGCCAAAATTTAAGCTACCGGAGTCATGTAGTCAAATAGTAGTAGCCAGTGCATATATTAAATACTTGGGTATTAAAATTGGGAGAACCCCTGAATCACTTTATGCTTTAAACTACTGTACATACCATTATTTAAAGCAATAAAAAATGATCTAGAGAGGTGGAAAAATCTGCCATTGTTCTTAACGGGCAGAAGTCATCTAATTAAGATGATATGTTTCCCTAAACTCTTGTACCCTATGCAAACATTACCGATACTTTTAAAACACTCTGACATCAAGGGTATACAATCCATGTTCACATCCTTTATATGGTCTGGGAGAAAACCTAGAGTGTCCCTATCTAAATTAATGTTGCCCAAACATCAAGGGGGTTGCCCAGACATCCCAAATATAAGATTGTATAATTTAGCTTGTCTATTCAGACACTGCCTGGACTGGATGCACAAATCTCACCATTACTCAAACACCTCTCTGGAACAGCAATTGGCTGGTGATTGGCCATTATTGAATCTGTTGCATACTAGGAGACAGACACTTCCACCCCATCTACGACACTCATTGATACTAAGAGACACCATGGTAACATGGAAAGAGGTACGTAAGCTAGCCAAGAAATCATTTTTGGCCTCTAGGTACCTGGAATTATGGAAACACCCGGAATTCCCCTTAGGGGCGCAAAACAAAATGTTTAAGATTTGGAAATCCAAAGGAATATATAGATTCTTAGATGTGCTTCATTTGTCTGAGAAAAGATATCTAACGTTTCCAGAGATATGCGACAGGTTTGGCCTTGAAAAATCCCAGTTCTTGGCTTATCAACAGCTTATGCATTTCTGTAAACAGAGATTACTAGATGTCTCTAGTGAATGTACAAATCAATCCTTAGCATTTTCATTAAGGCATGGGGATGGTAGACACTCTATTTCCCACATATATAGCAGTATGAGAGAATCTGCTGACAAAAAAGTGGTTGCCGGCCTTTTTAAGAAATGGGAGAGGAAACTTAAAAAAGCTTTGCCAGCGGAAGAGGTGTTGATGGATGAGAGTTTGTAAGGCAGTGCCCTGTGAAAAATGGAGAGAATCACACTTTCGCCTTATACTCTCAGCGATCTATGCATTTAATATCTTAAGAAAAACACCTAAAAAAGATTACTTAACTAAATGCCCGAAATGTGATGCAGATCGAGCAGACTTGCTACATTGTGTTTGGGAGTGTGCACATGTCCAAACCTTCTGGAAGGAGGTGTCCGATTGGATCAGGGGCACGTGGGGGGGAAACTTTATCTTACAGTCCTGAGACTCTCCTTTTTCACATATTTGATGAAGCCTCTAAACCTAGGTTGATAGTGGATGTTGCTCTTTTGACATCTCTCCGTGGCCTTTTAAATAATTGGCTTAAACCTATTGTCCCTCAAGTTAGTGAACTAATTTCCCAGATGTCTCATTTCATGTATATAGACAAATTAGACACGGAACACCAAAAAGAAAAAAGGACAAAGGGTTTCTTTCGTAAATGGCAAACCTTTATTGAAAAACATCTCCCACGGAGAGATGTCGAACTGTTGATGGCATCCTTCAGATATACAGAGTGGTATTCAAAGGCGGTAATGAATGGGAGCATAGGGAGATTGTCTATAAGCAATTGGGGGTTACATCCTATATCATCGTCTACTTGAAGTGTACTGTATTAATAATGCAATAAAAGAAGGGGGTTGTAGGAACAGACATCCTTGAGTTTGGGGTGGGAGAGCGGGGGATTGTTAATTGTTTGTATTTTTGCTTTTTATTTGTTATTTTCTTTTTCTCTGCAAAACATGTACCATATTGATTGTACTACCCTGATGCCTTTACAATATGATTAATATATTTAAAATGTACAATGTATACTTTACTCAAAGTTATGTGACATGCAGTGAAAATGTTATGTAAGAAAATTTATTTTGAATAAAATAAAGAAAAATTTTGTTTAAAAAAGAGTTATGTGGAACCTGCTTTACCATCCCCCTTGCCACCTCCACCTGTCATCGTTGATGGGAATCTGGAGTTTAAAATTTCCAGAGTTGTTGACTCTCGTGTCCTTTGGGGTTCCCTTCAATACCTCGTTCATTGGAAGGGTTACGGTCCGGAGGATAGAATGTGGGTCCCGGTGACTGATGTGAATGCCAGCCGTCTTCTAAAGGCCTTTCACAGAGCCCACCCTGATAAAGTTGGTCCTGGGTGCCTGAAGTTCACCCGTATAAGGGGGGGTACTGTCACCGCCGGCCCTGGGAGAGATCTTAGAAGTTCAGATAGACGGAAGACTCAGGAGTCTATCTGACAGATCTCCCTTGTTTTCATTGTTGCTGACAGGTTTCCACCCCTTCCCAGATGCTGCACATTATCAGTCAGGTGGCTCTTTATATGTTCCCCCTCTCACTTGTTTCCCTGCGGCTGATAGTTCTTCTGTAGAGTGCTCTGCTTGTGTGGTGGTTCTCCTGTTCCAGTTGCTTCTCAAGCTAAGTCCTTTTCCCTTTACTTGGTGTGTCTGTTCTTACGAGGCCTCAGGGAGACACTAGCTCCTTCAGTTTGGAAGGAGCCGGTTGCCTCTTTCCCTGTTCGCTAAGCTGAGGGTTTGGTGCAGTGTTTTAGCAGTCTCAGGTTCCTGTGCATGTGCATTTCTACCTTTGAGATTTGCACATGTTGTTAGCAGCTTAGGGAGAGTATCAGGGATTGCTTGGAGGTGACCTCTTTGTTCCCTAGGTTTGGGGCCTAGTCTGTTGTTGTTCTAAGGGGGTTAATTTTGAGCTTGGTGATAGGGTCTGGTTGTCTACTCGGAATCTAACGCAGAAGGTGTCTTCTAGGAAACTGGTGCCACGGTTTGTTGGGCCGTATGAGATTATTGCTGTTATTAATCCTGTATCTTTTAGATTGAGCTTGCCGGACTAATTTCGTGTTCATAATGTTTTCCATAAATCGTTGCTTAAGAAATATATTCCACCCATTGTTCCGTCGCAGTCAGCTCCTCCTCCCATACAAATTGACGATAAAGAGGAGTTTGTAGTCTCCAGAATTGTGGATGTTTGAAAGGTTCGAAACTCCTGGCAGTACCTTAACCACTGGAAGGGCTATGGACCCGAGGAGAGGTCTTGTTTGTTATGTATATAATTCCACATGTGTTAATTCATAGTTTTGATGCCTTCATAGTCATGAAAATAAAGAACATGGTGTAGGCATTATACTATACCCTTTAAAATTATCTGCTGCTCTTGTTTGACTAGATCCTGCTGAGGACTACCAGCATGGAACACTTATTCGCCCTGGGATTTTTTCCCAGGGCGAACTATTGAGTATTAGAATTCTCTTAAAATGTTGTGCATGCTTAATTTTTTTCGCGCATGTGCTATGTTCATCATACTTTGTCAACATTTATATGTATATATTTATATATTAAGATGTTTGAATAAAATATAATCATGCTGGCTTACGCTTCATTACCCAAATATTTTTTATTTTATTTTATATGTTATAATTTTTTTTACTTGGGTTTTGGGCGGCCCTAGTTGTGGTTCTTACTAAAATTAGATGGGGACCTCATGTGGGCTTCCTTTCTCAAAAGGTCTTGTGCAGTTAACATTGTACAGGATTGATTGAGGACCCTAATTAAATTTTATTATTTTATGGTTTGTTTTAATCAGGATATAGGTTCGAACATTATGTCTGTCGTCCTGAACAGGATGCCTGACTTCCATGTTCACCTCTCCACAAGGTTGGGTGTGACTGGCGTTATACTCATCCGTGTGGTAATCCTGTTTTGGGACTGGAGTGTTATTGCCCCATGTATATATCTATATATAAATTTTTATTTGATGTTACTTGTTGATAACTATGTAATGATATGCACATGTGATTTTTATAGAATCAAAGCTTTCAAAATGACAATATAGAATATTGTATATATAATATTCTTGGAGCCATGTCACCATTTTGGGAGTTATTCTTATCATTTCCAAGGTTTGCTTTCATGTGACCGCAGAGACTGGATGCGTTTTTGGCTCAGCTAGTGTTTTTTTGAAAGCCCTGTCTATGGACACTCACGACCTATGTGTGTTCCTCTTTCGATGCGATCACATTATTGCATCACATTTTTATTTATGTAATGCGGAAGCTATGCGCCAACATGCGCAGTTAAACAAACGGGACACTATATTGGATCCATGCTGGTTAGTTCTTGACACCGTCAATTATTTTTTAAATCAGTACAGCTGATTTAAAAAAAAAAAATATTTGCTTTTTGATATAATTTTTTAATATTGAAATTTGATGAATTAAGCTGATAATATGAATTCACGTACTGTAATGGAAGTTATTAATCTCTTCACAGTATGGATAATTGTATATTACTTTTTTTCTTTTTTATATTTAAACACAATACCAATCAAACACCTTCAATCAAACTGTATTATTAATAGTTTACATTTAATAATCACCTGAGTTAGTATTTGTACTTGGCAACTTTCACTTTTGTTACTGCTTGCGCGAGGTCAAATTATGTGGACTGAAACATTGCTTTTGGTTGAATTAACGCACATTTCCTTTATGCTTTGCCTTGGCATGTGTATATAATATATATATGTATAATTTTTTATTTATTTATTGTGGGCTTTACTAAATAAAAAAATAAAAATAAAAAAAATAGTAAAAGGAATATATTAAAATTTGTATGCATTGGAACACATTCCTGCTGCCAACAAAGAACATGCTGCTGTGAAAGGTGTATAAGTTTAGTTTTGGGGTTGCCCCGGTCTAGCGGGGGCACATTAGTGGAAACATATTTATCCTACTAACAAAGAACAGGCTCCTGTCTGTTCTGATTGAGTTTGGGTGAGCTATGTGTAGGCCTTATACTACACCATTAACATTTACCTGCTGCTGTCTGTCCTGATGAGTGTGGCCGAACTATGTGTAGGCCTTATACTACAACGTTACCATGTACCTGCTGATGCTACTGTCTGACCTGATCATGCTGAGTTTTGTGTAGGCTGTTTACTCCACCGTTACTTTTACCTGCTGCTGCTGTCTGTCCTGACGAGTTTGTCCCAGGACTAAAGGGGATTTCCTGCAACCTTATAGGTCAAAATTATTCAAAAACATAACAATATAAACAAACGAAAGCATACATTATAACGTAACAAAATATTTATTAAGAATGTAGAGGACAAAAAATGCCTCTAAGGCAACTGTTTTAGTTCCTTATGGAGGTCCAGCAAATCCTGGTTTCCCTTACTATGCCTCTACTCCAGCTGAAGCACCTTCTTTTCTAGATGGCACATCTGATGATTCAAATGCCTTTGCTGCTCCCAAATCTTTTTTTGATGTTTTTTTATCTCCAGTATTTCTTTCTTATCCTCGTCCTGCTGCTGGATATTTTTTTTTTTCAATTTACGGAGAACTGTTAGGATAAAAAATGATAATATAATTACTTTCAATTAAGAATCAGAGGCAATTAGTGCATTGTGTGGAGTATTTGTTAAAGCACTGACAATTTACTTTCCTTTTTTTGGGGGATATTTATGATGCTTATATACCGTATTTTTTGCTTTATAAGACGCACCTGATGATAAGACGCACCTAGGTTTTTGAGGAGGAAAATAAGAAAAAAATATTTTGAACCAAAAGGTGTGCTTTTGGTAGCTTTTGAACTAATGGTGGTCTGTGGATGACACTGTTATGAGGGGTCTGTGGATGACACTGATGGGGGATCTGTGGATGACACTGATGGGGGATCTGTGGATGACACTGATGGGGGGATCTGTGGATGACACTGATGGGGGGATCTGTGGATGACACTGATGGGGGGATCTGTGGATGACACTGATGGGGGGATCTGTGGATGACACACTGTTATGGAGGGATCTGTGGATGACACACTGTTATGGGGGGATCTGTGGATGAAGCACTGTTATGGGGATCTGTGGATGACACTGATGGGGGATCTGTGGATGACACTGATGGGGGGATCTGTGGATGACACTGATGGGGGATCTGTGGATGACACTGATGGGGGATCTGTGGATGACACTGATGGGGGGGATCTGTGGATGACACTGATGGGGGGATCTGTGAATGACAGAGGGGGGATCTGTGCATTACACTGAGGTGGGATCTGTGCATGACACTTATGGGGCTCTGTGGATGACACTTATGTCATCCACAGATCCCCATAAGTGTCATCTACAGATCCCCCATCAGATGCATCAGTGTGGAGGGAGGAGGCGGGGCCCGGTGTAGTGACTCTACTCTAATACACCGGGCCCCGCAACTGTTAAAAATTCAATCTGATAGTATATGCTCTGTACGGGCGGCTCTTACTATAGTACCGTAAGTATAGCGCAGACCGGCATCTCCATCGGTCATGCGCCACCTGCCGCAGCTCCCTCTGTCATGCGCCGTCTGCTCCAGCTCCCTCTGTCATGCGCCGCCTGCCCCAGCTCCCTCCTCATGCGCCGCCTGCCTGCTTATCTCACTTTATGAATGAATAGGCAGGCGGCGCATGACAGAGGGAGCTGGGGCAGGCGGCGCATGACAGAGGGAGCTGGAGCAGACGGCGCATGACAGAGGGAGCTGGAGCAGACGGCGCATGAGGAAGGAGGTGCGGCAAGCGGCGCATGACCGATGGAGATACCGGTCTGCGCTATACTTACGGTACTATAGTAAGAGCCGCCTGTACAGAGCATATACTATCAGATTGAATGTTTAACAGTTGCGGGGCCCGGTGTATTAGAGTAGAGTCACTGCATCGGGCCCCGCCTCCTCCCTCCACACTGTCACTGATACTTCGCTGGCCGCGCTGTGCAGCATAGCGGCCAGCGAAGTATTCGCTTTATAAGACGCACGGCCATTTCCCCCCCACTTTTGGGGGAAAAAAGTGCGTCTTATAAAGCGAAAAATATGGTAGTTGTCTAGTTAGTGATAATTCTGTATAATAAAATGTTATCAAGTTGTTTAGTTAGTACTAGTTCAGTAGAGTATAATTGTATTTAGTTGGTTAGTTTATTATAGTTATGTCGAGCAAAATGTTATTTAGTTGGTTAGTAAATGGTTTTTATATAGACTACAGAGTTAGTGTCTAGTGTTGTTGTTTTATATTACTGTAGTGTGTGTATTTCTCTTCATTGTTGGCCTTTTGTTTCTGTATATGTTATTATGATGGGATTGTATTGCAATTGTATGTGTGTGGGGTCTGAGCAATCGGATATTGGCCAACTGAGCAGAGATGTACCTGTCTAGTGAAGTAACTCTAAATGAACTAGCAAATAATGGCGGTAATACAAAGAAAGCTTCTCCTGAGTCCTGACCAACAGGACACAAACGCTAATCTTTAGACTGTTTGTGTGTGTGTGGGGTATATAGTGTGCGGCAGAAAAATGGATGTACAATGTGCATGTGAGAGATATTTCTCTGCTGTCCATACATACTGTACATGATATTGTCATAGTGTTGTGATGTCACAACAATACTTAGTGCACCAATCAGTAATATCTACTTAGACCTGATAAAAAGTGACGTTATATGTATCTTGAAAACAAATTCTGATCATAAGTGGTGATCTTCGCAATCACAAATATTTTATAACACTTTATCTGCATATAAAGCGACTGGTCTGACATGCATGTGAAATGTAATCAAATACACTGCTGTAATGTCAAAATGCTTACAGTGATCAATATTTCTGTCTCAATGTCGCTGAAATTGCTTCCCACCATCTCTTCCAATCTTCTAAAAACTTTGGGTAGTTTGAAAATAGTTCCGGATTTAGGCCACGCCCTTTCACATGCGCATTACACGAATATTAGTGTATGAATATAGCGAATTAGCGAATATATTACAAATATTCATCTATATATTCGCTAAATATCGCGAAATCGAATATTGCATCTGCCGCTCATCACTAGAGACCAGCCCCAGTCATCTTCGGAAGAAGAAGCTGCTGTGGTGTGGCTACAAGCCAGGACCCCGAGGATGACCAACCTTTGCCCGAAGAAGAGTGGCATAGAGGCAGCTGGGGGTCAACTAAGTAGCCCACAACCCCAAAGAAGAGAGCCACGTCAGAAAAGGGGGGCTAGAGTCACTCCTGTCTCTGGCTCAGATCCTTGAGCAAGGCTAGATGGGGAAATTTTGGAGTATCTGAGCCAGAGGAGGAGTAAAAGTGCCAAGGAGAGGCTGTTGCAGGGCTTAGCTCCCTTGATCCAAAATTGGCCAGCACAGAAATTGCGCCTTTACGTGAGCGCTATGGCCACTGTCGCTGCTATCATGGACTCTCCACTGGATCAAGTGGAATTACATAAATTCCTTGATAACATGAATCACTGTGCAGTGGCCATAGGTTATAACCCCATGAAAAAGCTGACGGCGAAACGCGCGTCGGGGTACGGTCTGGCGGTGGTGTGGTTTACATTTAGGTTAGTATGTATTGCATTATGCTAACTTTACATGGTGTTTAGGTATAGCATGGTATTATGTTTTGACCGTGTAGGATCAATTGTCAGCAATACTGATATTTTGATATATCTATACAGTGGTCAAGTAATAACACCTTATATATGCACTGATTATGCTACCCTATGGATATATTTTTGCACTTGCACCTTATATTAATGAATTAATGTTACCATACACCTAAAGCCTATGAGATTTTAAATGTTCTTAATTATTTGAGGCAAGATTTTTGTAATTATGAAATGTTTAATAAAAATGTTGATTATTTGAATATACTGTATATTGAGTGGTGAAATTACGGTTTGTGAAACTTTGATCCATATATTTTCTATTATTGGTTCCAATTATTCTGATATTGGGTCGTATATACATAGAAGGGGAAACGTTTATTGGCAGGTATATAGAACCCCTTAATCAATATTTGGTGGAAGTAGGTATATCGCACCCCTCAATCAGTATTTTGTGGAAGCTGGTCTATCTCAGGCCTCAATCAATATTTGGTGGAAGCAGGGAAGATGGTATATCCAACCCCTTAATCATTATTTTGTGAAAGCAGGTATATAGAACCCCTGAAACAATATTTGGTGGAAGCAGATATATCGCACCCCTCAATCAGTATTTTGTGGAAGCAGGTATATCAAACCCCTTAATCAGTATTTTGTGGAAGCAGGTACATAGAACCCCTTAATTAATATTTGGTGGAAGCAGGTATATCGCACCCCTCAATCAGTATTTTGTGGAAGCCGATGTATCGCAGGCCTCAATCAATATTTGGTGAAAGCAGGTATATCGCACCCCTCAATCAATATTTTGTGGAAGTAGGTATATAGAACCCCTTAATCAGTATTTTGTAGAAGCAGTTATATCGCACCCCTTAATCAGTATTTTGTGGAAGTAGGTATATAGAACCCCTTAAATCAGAATTTTTTTAGAAGCAGGCATATCGCAACCTTCAATCAGTATTTTGTGGAAACAGGTATATTAAACATAAGATAAAGATATATTAAGAAAAGGATTAAAATTTGCCCCCACCACTTATTTTAATAAATTTGAAGCATTTATTGGAGGAAGAAAATTCATGAGAAAATTAGCCCTAAAAAGATATTATAAGAAAAAAAGAGAAAAATTATATGGAAAATAAAGAAAATGAAAATGATAATGAAAATCCATATATACATACAAATTTAAAAATAAAATCTAGATTTGATCCACTCAATGAATATTCCATACCCATTAATACCTTTTCAAATTTAGTAACTAGAGAAATAAGGGAAACTAGAGAGGTTAATAAATATAGAAAAAAATTATACAGGTAATATAACAAAGGCAGAAAGAGAAGCAATACAAAAAATGCAACAAAATAATGAGATAATTATCCGTCCAGCAGATAAGGGTGGGGGTATTGTGATATTAAATAATGAAGATTATGAAAAAGAAATTATGAACATTCTAGGTGATGATAAAACATATAAACGTCTTAAAAAGGATCCCACAGAAGTGTATAAAAAGATCTAAAACAATTGATACAAAAAGGAAAAATGGAGGGTATCTTAAATAAAAATGAAAGCATATATATATATATATATAGACATAAAAAATCCCAAAATAGCGATTTTTTACCAGAACCCAAAAATTCACAAAAACATGCAAAAACCCCCAGGAAGACCAATAGTGTCTGGCATTGAGAGCCTGACCAGTACACTATCAAAATACATCGATCAGTTCCTACAACCATGCGCTCAGACTTTACCATCATTTATAAAAGACACAAATCAGGTATTGCAGATTTTAAAGGATACAAACTGGAAAGATGGATATATAATGGGAACACTAGATGTGAAATCTTTATATTCTATAATTGAAAACAAAAAAGGATGTGCAGCAGCAAAACAATTTTTATACCAAAAAGGGGAACTAAATAGCGCTCAAATAGAGTATATAGGGGAATGTATTTTATTTATATTAGAAAAGAATTATTTTAGATACAAGGATGAGTTTTATTTACAGACATGGGGGGCCGCGATGGGGACGAGGTTCGCACCGGGGTTCGCTAATTTATACGTTGGACGATGGGAGGCGGACCACATACATCCCAACGGCGAGCTCCGGGCGGGCCTCGTCCTCTGGCGGCGTTTCATAGACGATGTCATTTTTATTTGGGATAAAGGGGAATATGCATTAAAATTATTTTTAGAGGAGATTAATAAAAATGAATTTTATCTGGATTTTACTTTAACTTACAGTAAATATGAAATAAATTTTTTAGACCTCACTATTTATGCTACAGGAGACCATATCAGCACTAAAACCTACTCCAAACCCACAGATTCAAATAGCTACATCAATAGAGAAAGCTGCCATCTACCTAGATGGTTAGACAATATACCTAGGAATCAGTTTCTTTGTTTAAGAAGAAACTGTACTGAAACAAAAGAATATGAGAAAGAAGCAGAAATATTAGGAAAAAAGTTTGAAGCAAAGGGGTGTAATGGGGATAAAGTAGAAATTCAGAAGAAAGAAGTCAAAATGATAGAGAGAAAAAAATTAATAATACAGAAAAAAGAAAACAACAAGAAACAAAAGGCAGCAGAAACAAAAGACAAAATACCACCCATTATAGTCCCGTACAATACACAAACTTATATTCTCAGAAAGATTGTTAATAAATATTGGGATATATTGAGGGAAGATAGGATTGTAGGTAATCTTATACCAGCAGCACCAGTTTTCATATACAAAAAGGCAGCCAATATAGGTAACAAGATTGCTTCAATCAGCAAAGGAGCAGGATTAACAATAAAAAAGAGGAACAATACTAAAGTGAACCTCCCACAAGGTTTTTTCCCATGTAAAAGATGCGCACCATGTAAAAATACAGCAAACAACACAGTAAAAATACAAAGTATAAAAAATCATGAGGGTATTTTTGAACAAAAAATAAGGGGACATATTTCTTGCAATACAGAAGGGGTAATCTACGCTATTAGATGCCCCTGCAACAAGCTCTATATTGGGCGTACAAAGAGAAAACTAAAGAAACGCATAAGTGAACATATATACAACATAAAGAAAAAATCAATAGGACACCCCTTATCTAGACATTTTATCGAAGTGCACAAAGGACAACTAGAAGGAATGTCATTCATGGGTATAGAAAAGGTAGAAATAGATGCCCGTGGTGGAGACTATATAATAAAACAGTCCAAAAAGGAGACTGAGTGGATATTCAATCTAGACACATTGCTACCAAGAGGTTTGAACTCAGAAATAGAACTGTTTGGTTTTGAATAGTGAGAATGAGAGTGTAACAGTCCCTGACGAAGAGTGCCGTATGTACTCGAAACGCATAGGAGGTTAGACCCTCACTGCTATACGTAGCTCATTTGCGGTGACGTCACCCGCTCAGACGTGAGCGCAAGCAAAAGGTAACGGGAGTATATCGCCACCGGCCAGGGCGCACTCCCAAACTTTAATATAATATCATATAATAGTCTACGCTGCAGCCATCCTCCTTGGGATCCACTCTCCCTGTTTGCTCCGAATATAGCAGAGAAGCGAGGACCACCGCACGATACATAATCACAGCACGGTCACTTATGTCAAGGTAGGACTGAGACATATATAGATATCAGTGCTGTTTTGTATACTTGCGTGATAGATAGGAAGGTGGTGATTAGCTGGCTATTTATTTATTTATTAGAGAGCAAGCGCGCAGTGTTACATTGTTTTATATTAAACACATTAATCAGTATTTTGTGGAAGCAGGTATATCGCACCCCTCAATCTGTATTTAGTGGAAGCAGGAATATTAAACTCCTTAATCAGTATTTTGTGGAAGCAGCTATATATAACTCCTTAATCAATATTTGGTGGAAGCAGGTATATCACACCCCTCAATCTTTTTTTTTTGGAGGGGGGGCAGCAGGTATATCACACCAGTTGAAAATAGTTGTTCCAATAATGCTTATCCCTGTATATACCTGCGGTATCGCAGCAGAACCGCAAACAACTGCTGCACAATACAAATGCACTATAATATACTTTCTATGTTAGAAAGTATATTATAAGTATATCACACCCCTCAGTATATCACACCTATCGTTAGCACACCTATACCAGTCCTTAAAAGGACTTTTGTGGCCCTATTAACTAGCGTTTGGTGTCCCTAACAGTCTGTCCCTGGTCCACACAGCAACCTATCCCTACACTGGCAAAACACAGAATGTAAAATGGCTGCCAGATCGGGTTCTATGATAGGGTGGTGGTGTGTTCATGTGCTGAAACGTCTCAATTGGCTGTCCTGCCCCACCTGATGGATGTGTCATGGGTCAAAGTTCGGCGCAATGCAAAAGAACATGGCCCTGGCGGACATCGCCATATGTTTGGCGAATCGCAAACAAGCAAAGGCCATCGCTAGAGCTAAAGCCCGTCCATCAGAGCCGGTGATGTCAACGAATACATTGCTGGGTGGAAGCCTCCGCCTAGCAGTGTAAAAACATGAACAAAGAAGCCCTTGCCCTGCTCTGAACAACCCCTTAAAAGCTTTGTGAAACACTCTCCCTAGTGCTTGCTCGTCTGTCCCAATGCTCAGCTCACAGTAAAATGCAGCAGCAAGCAGGAAGAGAGAAGGGAGATGGCATGTGCACACTGCGTGCGCCATCTGCTTGTACAGCTGATCTGCGAGGGTGCCGCGTGTCAGACCCCCGCTTATCTGATATTGATGACCTATCCTTAGGATAGATTGTCAATATTAAAAAGCCCGGACAACCTCTTGAACTTTAAATGTCTCTTTACAGATTCTTGGCAAATCCATTTACATTAAGAATGATTCTAAAACCTTAAAGTCAGCAGCAGGGGAAAAACATAGTCGCTTTAATAAGGATAATTGGGAATCAAACAGAATTTAACTATATATGTTTATGACGTTTGAGTCAGTTATCCTTTTTTGAAAGGACACCTTCCTCTCCCACAATGTTACATAGTTACATAGTTAGTATGGTTGAAAAAGACATGAAGTCCATCAAGTTCCACCCCCTCTCCTTTGTTGTGACCCCAACTTTTCTTTGTTTTTTTAAAAGCAAATCTTCACCCTTAGTACACAGTAAATGTCGATGGGTTTGCTACTATTTTGTATTTTCTCTATATGTACTCAATCCACATGACCCCTGTGATGACGCTATTGATGAATCCGATAACTCATCCGAGAGTGGTGTGAAACATCCGTACTTGTAAAATTTATTTTTCAAAATTGAATGTGGGTGATCTCTATTATGATTCCTCCAAGAATAGACTTCATTACACTGGTAGTCAGTTAGATCCTCTTGAAATTTACTCTTTGTTTTCATAATAATTTCCTCCAGTTGAAGCACTTGTGACTTAATATTAGCATCCAATTATTTAAACTCCTCCAAATTGCTGTAAGGCTTCAAGATTGAAAACCTTCCTGAATATTTCTAATTTCCACTCAAATTTCTTCTAATTCTCTCTCTTCGTACAAGAGTATTAATTTAATTATTTTAATTAAACTATTTGTTTCAATTCCACTCATTTTGAAAATCTTGTGGATATTTTTTCAAACGGAGCTCTCGCAGCATCATGCATTTTTTTCAAATAAGCATTCAGTGTTTTAGAGTCCCACCAAATTTTCAATTTCCTTGCGAGTAATGATTCTAAACCCTGTAGTAAGATGTTTAACTCTTAATAGTCCTGTCCATCTGGGGGACTTTAATCCGTATCATTGTACAGTCTGCAACTTCCATGTCACGTTGGATAGGGGAACAGTGCGCCCTAAGTTCCAACCACACCACTGTCCCTACCTACTTGGATAACCCACCCTAACCAAGGCCCCCAACTAGACTATGGTATACAAGATAAAACAAGGAAATGGGGAGTATCAGATAGCCAGGTCAGGAGCAGAGGAGTACGCCCAGGCAGAGTCAGAATCCAAGAACAAATCCAAAACAATCCAGGGTCAAAACCATAGAGAAATAGAGCAAAAATGAGAGACAAACACAGAGTCAGGTACTAGGCAGAGTCACACTAGGAGATCACATCAGAAGTAAATCAGCAGGCAGGGGCGAAGTCAAAGGCAAAACAAAGTTAGAGATCCAATAATACAGTCCTGATCAAAAGTTTAAGACCACTTGAAAAATGGCAAAAAAATTATATTTAGCATGGCTGGATCTTAACAAGGTTCCAAGTAGAGCTTCCACATGCAACAAGAAGAAATGAGAGTGAGACAAAACATTTTTTGAGCATTCAATTTAATGAAAACAACGAATAAACTGAAACAGGCTGTTTTTCAGCTGATCAAAAGTTTAGGACCACATGCCTTTAAAAGGCCAAATCTGTGCAAAGATGTGGATTCATTGTCATTTTCTGTCAGGTAGTCACACGTTGTGATGGCAAAGGCAAAAAAACTCTCCCTTTTTGAACGTGGTCGGGTTGTTGAACTGCATAAGTAGGGTCTCTCACAGCGCGCCATCGCTGCTGAGATGGGACGCAGTAAGACAGTCATTTGGAATTTCTTAAATTCTTAAATGATTCTGAGGGTTATGGAACAAAAAAGTCAAGTGGAAGACCCAAAAAAATTGAGCCGGAGAATCCAATTGGCTGTCCGTCAAGACACTGAACGATCCTCGACCCAAATTAAGGCCCTTACTGGTGCTGACTGCAGCCTCATAACCATCAGACAGCATCTGTGACTGAAGGTCTTCAAATACAAAAAACGTCTTCAAAGACCTCGTCTCCTTGAACGCCACAGAACTGCTCGTTTGGACTTTGCAAGAGAGCACCAAACATGGGACATTCAAAGGTGGAAGAAAGTTTTATTCTCTGATGAGAAAAAATTTAACCTTGATGGTCCTGATGGTTTCCAACGTTACTGGCAGACAAGCTGATCCCACCTGAGATGTTTTCTACGCGCCACAGTGGAGGGGGCGCCATAATGGTCTGGGGTGCTTTTTCCTTCAGTGGAACAATGGAGCTTCAGGAAGTACAGGGGCGTCGAACGGCCGCTGGCTATGTCCAGATGTTGCAGAGAGCATTCCTCATGACTGAGGACCCTCGTCTGTGTGGTAACGACTGGGTTTTTCAACAGGACAACGCTACAGTACACAATGCCCGCCGGACAAGGGACTTCTTCCAGGAGAATAACATCACTCTTTTGGCCCATCCTGCGTGTTCCCCTGATCTAAATCCAATTGAGAACTTTTGGGGATGGATGGCAAGGGAAGTTTACAAAAATGGACAACAGTTCCAGACAGTAGATGGCCTTCGTGCGGCCGTCTTCACCACTTGGAGAAATATTCCCACTCACCTTATGGAAACGCTTGCATCAAGCATGCCGAAACAAATTTTTGACGTGATAAACAATAACGGCGGAGCTACTCATTACTGAGTTCATGTTTGGAAGTTGGATTTCTGTTTTGGGGGGGGGGGGGGGGGGGGGGGGGAGTTTTTTTTGGAGGTGTGGTCCTAAACTTTTGATCAGCTGAAAAACAGCCTGTTTCAGTTTATTCGTTGTTTTCATTAATGTGAATGCTCAAAAAATGTTTTGTCTCACTCCCATTTCTTCTTGTTGCATGTTGAAGCTCTACTTGGAACCTTTTTAAGATCCAGCCATGCTAAATATGATTTCTTTCCATTTTTCAAGTGGTCTTAAACTTTTGATCAGGACTGTATGAGCAATCCAGCAAAACATTCTTGTATGGCAAGAAAGACCAAACATAGGTGACTGTGGCCAGCAGCCACCTGTTTATATCCCCTGCTGTAGGAGGCCAGGGGTCCCTGCATACTGATTGCCCGATCAGACCTGCTGCTTGCTATGGGGATGGCACAGTGCTGGCAGCGCTGCAACACAGGACCCGGGCTCACCTTAGGAGAGAGGATAGGCAAGTATCTAACAAATATATAAAAGTATCTCTAGTTGGATCTCCTACTTTGAGTGCTGCAGGAGCCCAGGCAAAGTAAATTTAAAATGTATCAACGCTGCTCTTTCATTATGCTCCAAAAAATATATATACAAGACAGCACTACTCACTGAGTCCTTTCAGCTATTTAATTTAGTGGCGGTGCTCGCAGTGTTGAGTCCTGGCCTCCGGATCTCCTCAGATAATTGCAATATTGTAGAAAACTGCGGCACTCCAATGATGTAGAAATACTTCACATTTTATTCACACCGAATATTGCGACGTTTCGACCTTTTAGATCTTTATCAAGCTTGATAAAGACCTAAAAGGTCGAAACGTCGCAATATTCGGTGTGAATAAAATGTGAAGCTCTTTCATTATGCACACAGAAGAGGAGAGAGTCTGTGGATTTTCTTATTTTCCTTTACGCAATATCCTCTGCAGTGTCTCTTGTTACCTTGTTACCTCCTGTAGTTGATCAGAAATTGAGAGGCAAAATAGTGAAGTACCGCAAACATCAGGATTAAAACCAACAGGTTTATTATACTTAACGCCTTTATTCTATACAAACTGGAATAATTAGATTGCTGTGATGTAGGGGCTTGAGTTCCAGGGTGGATAACGCATCGCAATTTTGCTGAGTGCTTTCCACTATGGAGCGCATATTTTAGTGTCCCTTGTAGATGGAGGCGTGATCCCGCGAAACCTTGGTGAGTGCTCCACCATGGAACGCATACCGGAATTTCCGGCTATTACTTTATGCGTTCCACTGCCGAATGCAGTCTGGGGCACTTTAGCCCAGACATTTGCAGGGCCGAATGTTTTATATATATATATATATATATATATATATATATATATATATATATATATATTTAGCAAATACCGCAGCAGCACAGTCAGACTGTGTGTACTGGGTGCAATTCCTCACAGAGGTCAGCTTCTCCTCCACGAAATATGCGTTCCAAAAAACGAGGCAGCACTTCCAGGTTTCGGTGAAAGGGTGAAGACCCCAAACTTTATTCCCCAGCAACGTTTCGGCCTGCACAATGAGGCCTTTGTCAAGCTATACAACAGTGCAAAACACAGGGTATATATACCCACAAGCCAGTGCAATCACATAATACAATTAGTGGATACACATGTTAACAATCACATAGTACTAGTCACATGATCACCATCAATGCTCAGTCATATGACACTCTCTCTGACAGATTTATATTGCAAATAAATCCATATTATTACAAAAGTGTGTACATCCATATTATTACAAAAGTGTATAAAGGTTCCAGTAGTGGTATAAATATTAGTATACGGTGCATAGTGTATATCTTATACATAAGTCTATACCCCTTTTCATCCAACATATCGGAGCCAAGGGCCTGTATAGATCGTGATACAAAGGTGCTAAGTGAATAAAGGGTGAAAAACCATCTCTTTACACAAAGTGAGATACAGCTGCATCTTATAAAGTTTTAAAATCGTGGCGCCTACCATCAATGCTTCAACGTGGCCGCGAGTGTTGGCTTCCCCATCTTCGCTATGCGCATGCGCCGGGTCAGACAGTCCTCACCCCCCTCCCGGCCTGCGTCACGTGCAGTGCCATCTTAAGAGCATTATAGGCCCCCGGGCAATACAGTGCACTGGGGCCCTGTCTACACAATCACGCACTAGAATAAAAATGCAAATTATCAATAAGGCGATATTTATTGGTACTTTCAACAAAATCAGTGTTTAATATAGGAATAATATATAGGGGGGGCACAAAGATACCACAGTCAAAAATGGGGGGGCAAAAACAAAATAAGTATATATAAATAAGATTACAAAATATGAGAGAATTGCGGTATGCAGGGATACATTTATAATAAAACTATTTACTTACAAAAGAAGCTGTTCAATCGTCTGCTGTGCCGTCCTCTGCTTGCTTCCGCGGATTCTTTCCCCTTCTTTCTGTCTCTCGTCAGTGCGCAGGCGCACTGTTATGGTGGATCTGTGGAAGACACACTGTTATGGGGGCATCTGTGGATGACAGTGTTATTATGCCTCTCATTAGCCCCCATATGCTGCCTCTCATCATTAGCCCCCATATGCTGCCTCTCATCATTAGCCCCCATATGCTGCCTCTCATCATTAGCCCCCATATGCCTCTCATCATTAGCCCCCATATGCCTCTCATCATTAGCCCCCATATGCTGCCTCTCATCATTAGCCCCCATATGCCTCTCATCATTAGCCCCCATATGCCTCTCATCATTAGCCCCCATATGCCCCTCATCATTAGCCCCCATATGCCTCTCCATTAGCCCCCATATGCCTCTCCATTAGCCCCCATATGCCTCTCCATTAGCCCCCATATGCCTCTCCATTAGCCCCCATATGCCTCATTAGCCCCCATATGCCTCATTAGCCCCCATATGCCTCTCCATTAGCCCCCATATGCCTCTCCATTAGCCCCCATATGCCTCATTAGCCCCCATATGCCTCATTAGCCCCCATATGCCTCTCCATTAGCCCCCATATGCCTCTCCATTAGCCCCCATATGCCTCTCCATTAGCCCCCCATATGCCTCTCTCCATTAGCCCCCCATATGCCTCTCTCCATTAGCCCCCCATTATATGCCTCTCCATTAGCCCCCATATGCCTCTCCATTAGCCCCCATATGCCTCTCCATTAGCCCCCATATGCCTCTCCATTAGCCCCCATATGCCTCTCCATTAGCCCCCATATGCCTCTCCATTAGCCCCCATATGCCTCTCCATTAGCCCCCATATGCCTCATTAGCCCCCATATGCCTCTCCATTAGCCCCCATATGCCTCTCCATTAGCCCCCATATGCCTCATTAGCCCCCATATGCCTCTCCATTAGCCCCCATATGCCTCTCCATTAGCCCCCATATGCCTCTCCATTAGCCCCCATATGCCTCATTAGCCCCCATATGCCTCTCCATTAGCCCCCATATGCCTCATTAGCCCCCATATGCCTCTCCATTAGCCCCCATATGCCTCTCCATTAGCCCCCATATGCCTCATTAGCCCCCATATGCCTCTCCATTAGCCCCCATATGCCTCTCCATTAGCCCCCATATGCCTCATTAGCCCCCATATGCCTCTCCATTAGCCCCCATATGCCTCTCCATTAGCCCCCATATGCCTCTCCATTAGCCCCCATATGCCTCATTAGCCCCCATATGCCTCTCCATTAGCCCCCATATGCCTCTCCATTAGCCCCCCATATGCCTCTCTCCATTAGCCCCCCATATGCCTCTCTCCATTAGCCCCCCATTATATGCCTCTCCATTAGCCCCCCATATGCCTCTCCATTAGCCCCCATATGCCTCTCCATTAGCCCCCTTATGCCCCCAGCAGCCACATTTTCTTATAAAATAAAAAATCACTTACCTTTCCTGCTCCTGGACGCCGCCTGCCTCTCCTCAGTCGACTCTGTGCTCTGAACTGGCGCGCACAGCGTGAGGTCACAGAGCGCCCTCACGCTGTGCGCAGCCCTGCACAGCCGACAGCCGAGGACCAGGAAGTGGTGAGTACAGAGCGTTCACCACTTCCTGGTCTCTCGGTTCTAATGAGCGCTTCCATAATGGAAGCGCTCATTAGTATTCAACTGGTGGGTTCACTGGGCAGGCGGGCCCCCAGGCAAGTGGGGCCCCCGGGCAACTGCCCAGCGTGCCCATTCGGAAAGACGGCCCTGGTCACGTGCCCACGCTCTCACGTTCACTGGACCGCAGCGTCTTACCATGGAGCGCAGCGTACGTGCAGCAGCGCCAGGAGGAGAGGGGAGACCATGTGACACGGCTACATCCACTCAGCTGCAAGGGGCATGCCTATGGTCATGGTAACCTGGAATGTTTACATCCAGGCTAAACATCAGTGGGAGAGACCGAGAGAATCGCCTAAGTGAAAATGCACACAGACATCACATATGCCTCCGTAGGTATCAAGGTGGGCTAAGGGGGTGCACTCTGCTGTCGGTGGCGACCACAATAGTCTCACCGTTCAGCAAATGGATCCCCCGGCCATCCCCTGGTTTCCCAGTCGACAGCCCGAGGGCCCGTGGTGACACCCTCTACCGCCCCCCATCCACTTCACTCTCACTAGTATATAACCTAAGTGGGTATTAACCCTTACCATTCGCTTACAGTGTTTTATGGTGTGAATTTGTTCTGACTGGCACCGCAAAGTTGCGACCAGTTTCTCTGCACTTCCATCACCACCACTGTTAAATTCTTAATTATTATACTACTACCACATTAACAACATGCAAATAACTGCACACTCAAGGTTGCTCCCACTGATGTCCACCTCTTCTTCATACAGTGAAAGCAGCCAAACTCGCGGACACCCAGAATTCATTAACGGCATTGTCCAATCGACAAAAGACAAAAGGCCATTGCGCACATCCAAAGGTTCTATAAAACATAGAAAATAGAAGAATTACAAATCAGTTTCATCAAAATTAGCACTGTTGTATATTCCCCATACCAGACCAGGTGGATTGGACCCCCTTCGCCAAGTGAACAGACTGCACATCCTATCCACACAAATCCCATCTACATTCTGTGTTCAGGCCATCAGGTTTGAGTGTACGTAGCCGGTGAATCCACATTATTTCTCGCAGTTTCAATATTCGCTCTCTATTACCTCCTCTTTTCAGAGGGGGAATATGATCAATCACCCTGAATTTGAGATCCCTCTCTCTGTGTCCAGCCTCGACAAAGTGCTTGGGCACAGGGAGATCCCTCCGTTTTTGCCGAATTGAATATCTGTGATAGTTCAACCTCGTTTTTACATCACAAGTGGTCTCTCCAACGTAGAGGAGGTCACAAGGACAGGACAATAAATAGATGACATATGAGCTGTTGCATGTCAGGAAGTGTCTTATCTCAAACTGAGTTCTAAGTACTGTATGCGTAAATTTATCCCCTTTTAACATGTAACTACAATTCATGCAGTTCAGGCACGGATAACATCCATATCTTTTGTGACCTAAATAGGTTTGAACCGATGTCTTATCTCCGACTACCTCCGCTCTCACCAATTTATCACGTAGATTACTAAATCTTCTATAGGACATGAGTGGATGTTGCAGTTGAGGATGTAGCCGTGTCACATGGTCTCCCCTCTCCTCCTGGCGCTGCTGCACGTACGATGCGCTCCACGGTGAGACGCTGCGGTCCAGTGAACGTGAGAGCGTGGGCACGTGACGCGGGCCGGGAGGGGGGTGAGGACTGTCTGACCCGGCGTATGCGCATAGCGAAGATGGGGACTCCAACACTCGCGGCCACGTTGAAGCATTGATGGTAGGCGCCACGATTTTAAAACTTTATAAGATGCAGCTGTATCTCACTTTGTGTAAAGAGATGGTTTTTAACCCTTTATTCACTTAGCACCTTTGTATCACGATCTATACAGGCCCTTGGCTCCGATATGTTGGATGAAAAGGGGTATAGACTTATGTATAAGATATACACTATGCACCGTATACTAATATTTATACCACTACTGGAACCTTTATACACTTTTGTAATAATATGGATTTATTTGCAATATGGATCTGTCAGAGAACGTGTCATATGACTGAGCATTGATGGTGATCATGTGACTAGTACTATGTGATTGTTAACATGTGTATCCACTAATTGTATTATGTGATTGCACTGGCTTGTGGGTATATATACCCTGTGTTTTGCACTGTTGTATAGCTTGACAAAGGTCTCATTGTGCATGCCGAAACATTGCTGGGGAATAAAGTTTGGGGTCTTCACCCTTTCACCGAAACCTGGAAGTGCTGCCTCGTTTTTTGGAACATATATATATATATATATATATATATATATATTTTATTTATTTTTTTAAACAATTTTTTTTTCCGGAAGATTGAGCAGATTACATCGTATACAGCAGATACAATACTCCTATACATATAGATGGATAAATGACAGTCAATTCTCCAGGGTACATAACATGAAGTATATATTCTATTCATTGTCATAGATAAGTGAAATCAGCGCTATGAGCTGGTTATACTTCTGAATTCATTTTTTTTTAATTATAGCCCCAACCATTCCCACCCACCCCCTAACTTTTTCCAACTAATAATGTCATGATATCAGAATTTACACACACCTTCAGGTACACGAACCCCACCTACAGTTGTCATATATTTCAGACCTCAGCTATTCGCCCCTTTGTTCTCTTCCTATCTTGCACATCAATGCATCTCTAAGCTTCCCAACGTCCCCTTCCCTTTCTCCTCCATATACCATTTAGTATCTATGAAAGGCATCATCACCTCTTTTTTTTCTGTAGAAGTTAATGAGTGCATAATAAACTCTTTCCACTTGTCGAAAAAGCGTTTTGCTGATTGTTCTTTGTTCTTTTCTACCTCCAACCTATCCAAGTACATAATATATTTCATTGTTCCCACCGCTTCATGCAATCTGGGGACAGTGGGATATATCCAGTGTCTAAGTATGGTCTTTTTCACCGCCAAGAGGAATAAGTGTATTCCTTTAATTTTAGTGGAATGAGATATTTCTCCTTTTCCTCCTAATGGAATATAATGAAAAATACAGTGAATAGGTGTAAATTGTGGTTTTATTCCCCATACTTGCTGAATATATTCAATAGTGTCTACCCATAGTGATTTCAGACTAGGGCAGTTCCATAGGCCATGTAACAAATTAGCTCTCTGCCGTAAACATTTAGGACACCATCTCAAGTAGTGTGCCGGAGCATCCCTATAAGATAAATCAAATGCATATGTTGCTTTATGCAAAGTCCTATAATGCATTTCCCTCAATTTTTCGCTGGCTATCGCCTGCCGAACCCTTTCCATCCCTTCTCTCAATTTAGGCGTCACCGATTCCTCTTTCAATTCCTCCTCCCACCTCTGATATACAGTGTCGCCCAATGGGGTAGGTAAAATGTTTTGCACTTTTCTATAGAGGCCAGACAATGAAAAGTCTTGAGTTCCTACCAAAGCTTCGAACCAAATCAGCCTTTCAGGCTCACCCAATCTTGCAGACTGAGCCACACAGTAGGAATGTACCTGCTTATATGGTAAGAAATGGAAGGCAGGAATCTGGTATTTGGATTGGACGTCAGGCCACGTGAGGAGTTCAGTACCCTCATCGTTTAGCAAGTGCTTTACTGTGAATATTCCCTTATCCCTCCATAACTGGAACAGGCTTGATTGTCTGCCTTCTGGGAAGGCTGGGAGGGTCCACAGTGGCATATAAGAAGTGATATACATAGGTAATTTATACATTTTATGTAAGCTTCTCCAAGCAGCTAAAGTATCTTTTAAAACCACATAATGCTTAAAGGGTTTCTACCACCTCATTTTGACCTAATTAGCTCTCAGACACTAGCGATCTGCTAGTGTCTGATCTACCTAACCATGCTATTCTCAGACCTGTGTGTGGATCCGTTTCACAAAAAAATGAACTTTTAATATGCTAATGAGCCTCTAGGTGCTATGGGGGCGTCTTTTCAGCACCTAGAGGCTCCGTCTACCCGTTAAGCCCGCCCATCTTGAATGCCATCCTCCCTCTGAGCCAGCGGACGAATTCTCGTGCCTGCGCCGTGCGCGTCTGTATTCGGCGCAGGCGCAGTGAATGTCTGACCGCTGCCTGCACAGACATCTCGGTCATCGATGCAGGCGCAGTGGATATGTCTGTACAGGGAGCGGTCAGACATTCACTGCGCCTGCGCCGAATACAGACGCGCACGGCATACAATTTGAGTAGACCGAGCCTCTAGGTGCTGAAAAGACGCCCCCATAGCACCTAGAGGCTCATTAGCATATTAATAAAAGTTTGTTTTTCAGTGAAACTGATCCACACACAGGTCTGAGAATAGCATTGTTAGGTAGATCAGACACTAGCAGATCGCTAGTGTCTGAGAGCTAATTAGGTCAAAATGAGGTGGTAAAAACCCTTTAAGCGGTGTAGGGAGATCTCTCAGCTTAGTGTGCAATATTGCCACTAAGTCCCAAGGGGCCGCTAGTTCGTTTTCTAAAGGAGTATTAGAGAAATGTGATGTTCCTCTCAGCCAATCTCTAGCATGCCTAAACAAAGAAGTTAAGTTATACCTTCTAATGGACGGTAATTGAAGTCCTCCCTCCCATTTTGTGAGGCAAAGTAAGTTATATGCGATCCGAGGGCGCTTTCCTTGCCATATAAAACGTACAAATGCCATCTGAAGCCTGGTGATGTCTATGTGCATTATCAGAAGAGGTATAGTCTGGATGGGGTAGAGTAATCTTGCGAAGCTCACCATCTTCAGAGGGTGAGCCCTGCCGAAAAGTGATAGGGGTAATTTAGACCACTTATCCAATTCTACCTCTATTTTCCTGATTAAGGGATCAAAATTTAGCTTGTATAAGGAGGACAGGTGTCTGCCAATTTTAATACCTAAATAAGTGAAATAGTGTGGTACCACCTCTACTCCGCATAACTCCTGTTGGGGCGGGGACTGATGCCCATGATTGGTCAAATAAAGTAATTGGCTCTTGCTTACATTTATTTTATAGCCAGTTGTCGCTCCAAAATACTCTAGTGTATCTAGGATCCTTCGGAGATGTAAATTCGGAGAGTCTATAAATATATGTTTTATATTTTTATAGATTTGGGGTTTACGATGCCTCCTCTCCCTTGGATCTATTTTTGATCACTGAGTTACGTATTTTCTACACCAAGGGGGCATTGTGATGGATTGATATCTAAGAAGGAAGTGACATCATGCGTTCCACACTGGAATGCACGCCTTACAAACGGAGCAGACGCATGGGGGTCAAGGTATGGCCATTTATCCCAATTTGATTTTAATCTGAGGTCATTAACAGGATATAAATGGGCTAGTAGCTAGTAGTGTGTTATCCCCCTGAGGAAGCTTAAGGCAAAACATACGTCGGGGTTGGAGCCACACTGGTCTGTATTTTCACTATACACTCTCTATGGGCTATGTTTAGATCTTGTACCATCTGATTCTAATTTTGGTCTATATTTAGCGCTTGCTTTTTAACTTCTATTAATGTGTTCTACCTTCTCATTATTACTTGTCTTTTTGGGAATGCACCAAGCACTTTATTTACATGAATTATAAGAGTTAGGTTGATAGGATAAGGCGCTATATCATGATGTACTAAGCCCAGATGAGATATGAAGTTTTTATTACTACATGTCCAGTGTATCTTCTTGTTTTCTGTATATGTATGTATGTTAGCCCAGCGGCCCGTGCCAGCGCTGCTGCCCCTATCTGCAGGCACGGGCGCCGGGCTCCCTCTTTTCCCTCCTGCCTCCCAGCTGACAAACACAGGCAGCAACTAACTTAACTCTGCTACATGTGATCCATGCCAGTGTTTCCTTTCTGCTGGAGACTTGCACTGCTGCTGAAGCTTGCGTGGTTGTGTCTCTCTTTCCTATATGGCAACACATACACGCCCTCTGTCTCGGCAGGCAATGGCTAGATTGCAGCAGGTATTTAAAGGCACTTCCTACTACAGGAATTTGCCTGAGCAGCCTCAGTGTCTAGACTCTAGCCTGTCTAGTTCCTATGCAAAGGTGTTTATCTTGTCTGCGTTCCTGTGTACCGAATCCTACTATTGTACTCCTGGACTTTGCTTTATGCCACCTGCCTCTGACCTCGGACTTCGTTTATGGACTTTTGTCTGATTGCAGCCTGCCCCTGACCTCGGATCTTGTTTGCTGACTTCGCTTGAATGCCGCCTGTCCTGACCCATACCTCCAGGCCTCGTAAGTCCCCTCAATGCTTGCACCGAGCACTCTGACCGCCTGGTCAGCTGCCACTGAGTTGGGGACTACTCTGGAGTGGCACCTGGCAGCAACCCTATGGCCCAAGCCTATCCCCACCATCAGGGGCTCTAGTGAATACCAGGTAGCTGCTTAGTTATGCCCCTCCGGCGTATACCCAGTCAGTGGCGCAGTGGGTCCACACCCGCTTGCATAACAATGTAGCTGTAATGATTAGTTTTAAGATGATTTAACATGTATTAATAAAGTTCTTTGATTATTTCGGATTGGTTATCTGGTGTGCTGGTATATTATTGGTGTATAATATTTGTTTGGAACCACACACTGACTTATATACTTGGAGCCAGTAATTAGTTTTTTTGGGGAGTATACCTAACAAAGGTAGCTAAAAAATAGTGATGAGCGGGAGGTTCCATATTCTATTTTGCGAATATTCGATTATATTCTTATATTCGTAGAAATCGAATATTCGTCATTCTTTTTATCGCAAATAATATGCGATTTAATTATTAGCGTTTTGCGATTTTTAACTGTATTAGGCAACTTTCCTATTGGTTGGCTATAGGTGTATTTTACGAATATTCGCTATATTGCTATATATTCTTGTTTTAGAATATGATGAATATAATTATAGCAATATAGCGAATATTCGTGAAATACACATAGACTGCAATTTAACTAATATAGTGCTATAATCTTTTTTTTTATAGTCTAATTTTTTTGTCTCTGCTGAACTTTAGATTTGGAAAAAATGTACACTATTAAAAAAAAATACTATAGCACTATATTAGCTAAATTGCAGTCTATATGTGTATTTTACAAATATTCGCTATATTGCTATATATTCTTATTTTAGAATATGATGAATATTCTAAAAAACAAAGTTATAGCAATATAGCGAATATATACTTTATTTAGAATATTTGTAAATTATTTTTTTTTTCAATTGAAAACATGATTCCTTCCTACTTAAGTTGCTTTTGGGCCAATGACTAGAGTTGAGCGAACACCTGGATGTTCGGGTTCGAGAAGTTCGGCCGAACTTCCCGGAAATGTTCGGGTTCGGGATCCGAACCCGATCCGAACTTCGTCCCGAACCCCATTGAAGTCAATGGGGACCCGAACTTTTGGGCACTAAAAAGGCTGTAAAACAGCCCAGGAAAGAGCTAGAGGGCTGCAAAAGGCAGCAACATGTAGGTAAATCCCCTGCAAACAAATGTGGATAGGGAAATGAATTAAAATAAAAATTAAAAAAATAAAAATGAACCAATATCAATTGGACAGAGGTCCCATAGCAGAGAATCTGGCTTCACGTCAGCAGAGAATCAGTCTCTTCATGCCATAGCAAAGAATCTGGCTTCATGTCAGCAGAGAATCAGACTCTTCATGCCATAGCAGAGAATCTGGCTTCATGTCAGCGCAGAATCAGTCTTCATGTCATAGCAGAGAATCAGGCTTCACGTCACCCACCACTGGAACAGGCCACTGTCACACATTTAGGCCCCGGCACCCAGACAGAGGAGAGCGGTCCCGTAACAGAGAATCTGGCCTTATGTCAGCGCAGAAACTGTCTTCATGTCATAGCAGAGAATCAGGCTTCACGTCACCCACCACTGGAACAGGCCACTGTCACACATTTAGGCCCCGGCACCCAGACAGAGTAGAAAGGTCCTGTAACAGAGAATCTGGCCTTATGTCAGCGCAGAATCTGTATTCATGTCATAGCAGAGAATCAGGCTTCACGTCACCCACCACTGGAACAGGCCACTGTCACACATTTAGGCCCCGGCACCCAGACAGAGGAGAGCGGTCCCGTAACAGAGAATCTGGCCTTATGTCAGCGCAGAATCTGTCTTCATGTCATAGCAGAGAATCAGGCTTCACGTCAGCCACCACTGGAACAGGCCACTGTCACACATTTAGGCCCAGGCACCCAGGCAGAGGAGAGAGGTCCCGTAACAGAGAATCTGGCCTTATGTCAGCGCAGAATCTGTCTTCATGTCATAGCAGAGAATCAGGCATCACGTCACCCACCACTGGAACAGGCCACTGTCACACATTTAGGCCCCGGCACCCAGACAGAGGAGAGGTTCATTCAACTTTGGGTTGCCCCGCAATATAATGGTAAAATGAAATTAAAAATAGTATTGAATGAGGAAGTGCCCTGGAGTAGAATAATATATTAAGGGGAGGTAGTTAATATCTAATCTGCACAAGGGATGGACAGGTCCTGTGGGATCCATGCCTGGTTCATTTTTATGAACGTCAGCTTGTCCACATTGGCTGTAGACAGGCGGCTGCGTTTGTCTGTAATGACGCCCCCTGCCGTGCTGAATACACGTTCAGACAAAACACTGGCCGCCGGGCAGGCCAGCACCTCCAAGGCATAAAAGGCTAGCTCTGGCCACGTGGACAATTTGGAGACCCAGAAGTTGAATGGGGCCGAACCATCAGTCAGTACGTGGAGGGGTGTGCACAGGTACTGTTCCACCATGTTAGTGAAATGTTGCGTCCTGCTAACACGTTCCGTATCAGGAGGTGGTGCAGTTAGCTGTGGCGTGGTGACAAAACTTTTCCACATCTCTGCCATGCTAACCCTGCCCTCAGAGGAGCTGGCCGTGACACAGCTGCGTTGGCGACCTCTTGCTCCTCCTCTGCCTTCGCCTTGGGCTTCCACTGGTTCCCCTGTGACATTTGGGAATGCTCTCAGTAGCGCGTCTACCAACGTGCGCTTGTACTCGCGCATCTTCCTATCATGCTCCAGTGTAGGAAGTAAGGTGGGCACATTGTCTTTGTACCGGGGATCCAGCAGGGTGGCAACCCAGTAGTCAGCACACGTTAAAATGTGAGCAACTCTGCTGTCGTTGCGCAGGCACTGCAGCCTGTAGTCGCTCATGTGTGCCAGGCTGCCCAGAGGTAAGGACAAGCTGTCCTCTGTGGGAGGCGTATCGTCATCGTCCTGTGTTTCCCCCCAGCCACGCACCAGTGATGGGCCCAAGCTGCTTTGGGTGCCACCCCGCTGTGAACATGCTTCATCCTCATCCTCCTCCACCTCCTCCTCATCCTCGTCCTCCTCGTCCTCCAGTAGTGGGCCCTGTCTGGCCACATTTGTACCTGGCCTCTGGTGTTGCAAAAAACCTCCCTCTGAGTCACTTTGAAGAGACTGGCCTGAAAGTGCTAAAAATGACCCCTCTTCCTCCTCTTCCTCCTGGGCCACCTCCTCTTCCATCATCGCCCTAAGTGTTTTCTCAAGGAGACATAGAAGTGGTATTGTAACGCTGATAACGGCGTCATCGCCACTGGCCATGTTGGTGGAGTACTCGAAACAGCGCAACAGGGCACACAGGTCTCGCATGGAGGCCCAGTCATTGGTGGTGAAGTGGGTCTGATCCGCAGTGCGACTGACCCGTGCGTGCTGCAGCTGAAACTCCACTATGGCCTGCTGCTGCTCGCACAGTCTGTCCAGCATATGCAAGGTGGAGTTCCACCTGGTGGGCACGTCGCATATGAGGCGGTGAGCGGGAAGGCCGAAGTTACGCTGTAGCGCAGACAGGCGAGCAGCGGCAGGGTGTGAACGCCGGAAGCGCGAACAGACGGCCCGCACTTTATGCAGCAGCTCTGACATGTTGGGGTAGTTGCGAATGAACTTCTGCACCACCAAATTCAGCACATGCGCCAGGCAAGGGATGTGCGTCAAACCGGCTAGTCCCAGAGCTGCAACGAGATTTCGCCCATTATCGCACACCACCAGGCCGGGCTTGAGGCTCACCGGCAGCAACCACTCGTCGGTCTGTTGTTCTATACCCCGCCACAACTCCTGTGCGGTGTGGGGCCTGTCCCCCAAACATATGAGTTTCAGAATGGCCTGCTGACGTTTACCCCGTGCTGTGCTGAAGTTGGTGGTGAAGGTGTGTGGCTGACTGGATGAGCAGGTGGAAGAAGAGGAGGAGGAGGAGGAGGAGACAGGAGGCAAAGAATGTTGCCCTGCAATCCTTGGCGGCGGAAGGACGTGCGCCAAATAGCTCTCCGCCTGGGGCCCAGCCGCCAGTACATTTACCCAGTGTGCAGTTAGGGAGATATAGCGTCCCTGGCCGTGCTTACTGGTCCACGTATCTGTGGTTAGGTGGACCTTGCCACAGATGGCGTTGCGCAGTGCACACTTGATTTTATCGGACACTTGTTTGTGCAGGGAAGGCACGGCTCTCTTAGAGAAGTAGTGGCGGCTGGGAACAACATACTGTGGGACAGCAAGTGACATGAGCTGTTTGAAGCTGTGTGTGTCCACGAGCCTAAATGACAGCATTTCATAGGCCAGTAGTTTAGAAATGCTGGCATTCAGGGCCAGGGATCGAGGGTGGCTAGGTGAGAATTTACGCTTTCTCTCAAATGTTTGTGAGATGGAGAGCTGAACGCTGCCGTGTGACATGGTTGAGATGCTTGGTGACGCAGGTGGTGGTGTTGGTGGTACATCCCATGTTTGCTGGGCGGCAGGTGCCAACGTTCCTCCAGAGGCGGAGGAAGAGGCCGAGGCGGCGGCAGCAGCAGCAGAAGAGGCCGAGGCGGCAGCAGCAGAAGATGTAGCAGGGGGAGCCTGAGTGACTTCCTTGTTTTTAAGGTGTTTACTCCACTGCAGTTCATGCTTTGCATGCAGGTGCCTGGTCATGCAGGTTGTGCTAAGGTTCAGAACGTTAATGCCTCGCTTCAGGCTCTGATGGCACAGCGTGCAAACCACTCGGGTCTTGTCGTCAGCACATTGTTTGAAGAAGTGCCATGCCAAGGAACTCCTTGAAGCTGCCTTTGGGGTGCTCGGTCCCAGATGGCGGCGGTCAGTAGCAGGCGGAGTCTTTTGGCGGCGGGTGTTCTAATTTTGCCCACTGCTCCCTCTTTTGCTACGCTGTTGGCTCGGTCTCACCACTGCCTCTTCCTCCGAACTGTCAAAGTCAGTGGCACGACCTTCATTCCATGTGGGGTCTAGGACCTCATCGTCCCCTGCATCGTCTTCCACCCAGTCTTGATCCCTGACCTCCTGTTCAGTCTGCACACTGCAGAAAGACGCAGCAGTTGGCACCTGTGTTTCGTCATCATCAGAGACGTGCTGAGGTGGTATTCCCATGTCCTCATCATCAGGAAAAATAAGTGGTTGTGCGTTAGTGCATTCTATCTCTTCCACCCCTGGGGAAGGGCTAGGTGGATGCCCTTGGGAAACCCTGGCAGCAGAGTCTTCAAACAGCATAAGAGACTGCTGCATAACTTGAGGCTCAGACAGTTTCCCTGATATGCATGGGGGTGATGTGACAGATCGATGGGCATGGTTTTCATGCGCCATCTGTGCGCTTTCTGCAGAAGACTGGGTGGGAGATAATGTGAACGTGCTGGATGCACTGTCGGCCACCCAATTGACTAATGCCTGTACCTGCTCAGGCCTTACCATCCTTAGAACGGCATTGGGCCCCACCAAATATCGCTGTAAATTCTGCTGGCTACTGGGACCTGAGGTAGTTGGTTCACTAGGACGTGTGGCTGTGGCAGAACGGCCACGTCCTCTCCCAGCACCAGAGGGTCCACTAACACCACCACGACCATGTCCACGTCCGCATCCGCATCCCTTATTAGATGTTTTCCTCATTGTTCCCGTTCACCACAATTTTGAGAATGGCAAATTTGGGAATGCTTTTTCAACCCAGAACAAAAAGTCTGCTTTGACGGTCACTACAAATAACTTGACCAGCTAAAACTGTGCAGATTTGGTTGAATAGAGATGTGAGACCTGTTTTTTTTTTGCGCTGTGTGACAGGTATAGGTTTAATCACAGAATGACACTTCTATCAGCACGCTAGCGTGTGTCTTAGGTTTTTCTGAATGATACTATCAATAACTTTAATGGAAGATTTTCTTTTTGGGATAGATTTCAAGTAGGCCTGAAATACCACAAACTAGTTATTTTCAGAATGGCAAATTTGGGAATGCTTTTTCAACCCAGAACAAAAAGTCTGCTTTGACGGTCACTACAAATAACTTGACCAGCTAAAACTGTGCAGATTTGGTTGAATAGAAATGTCAGGTCTATTTTTTAGGCGCTGGGTGACAGGCTCAACTTGCCCCTGATATAATATATGGCCAAAAAATAACCAGACTGTTGATGGTTAAATGCACTTCGGTGACACAGGCTCAGCCTGCAGCTGATGTAGTATATGGCCAAAAAATAATCAGACTGTTGATGGTTAAATGCACTTGGGTGAAACAGGCTCAGCCTGCAGCTGATGTAGTATATGGCCAAAAAATAACCAGACTGTTGATGGTTAAATGCACTTCGGTGACACAGGCTCAGCCTGCAGCTGATGTAGGATATAGCACAAAATAACCACACTATCGATGGTTAAATACACTTGGTGATAGCTCGTGCTGGCGCACCACAAGTCACAAAATGGCCGCCGATCACCCCAGAAAAAAAGTGATCTAAAAACGCTCTGGGCAGCCTCAAAAAAGTGAGCAAGTCAATAATAGCACTTCAATGATCCACATCTGCAGATCGATCACAGAATGAAGTCTTTTGGAGGGGTTAATCTGCCTAATCTCGCCCTAACGTCGCAGCTGCAACCTCTCCCTATACTGATCATAGCAGAGTGACGTGCGGCGCTACGTGACTCCAGCTTAAATAGAGGCTGGGTCACATGGTGCACTGGCCAATCACAGCCATGCCAATAGTAGGCAAGGCTGTGATGGCCTCTTGGGGCAAGTAGTATGACGCTTGTTGATTGGCTGCTTTGCAGCCTTTCAAAAAGCGCCAAGAAAGCGCCGAACACCGAACCCGAACCCAGACTTTTACGAAAATCTTCGGGTTCGGGTCCGTGTCACGGACACCCCAAAATTCGGTACGAACCCGAACTATACAGTTCGGGTTCGCTCATCCCTACCAATGACTCATTGGCCCACAAGCAAGAGGCAGTGAGGAATCATGTTTTCAGATGTTAAAAAATCACGAATATTCGATATAGCGAATATATAGCACTATACTCAAAATATTCACGAATTAGCGAAGTTGCGATATTCGCTAAAAAAATTAGTTATTTGAATATTCGCGCTCAACACTACTAAAAATAAGGCACATCAAATGTCTTAAAACTCTGGTTGCCCACAGCTTGCATTACCGGGCTTTCACCACTGCTTCGACATGGGTGTATATTTCCTCATCTTACATTAACATCCTTATATCCGGCCTGCTTTTCCATCCTCTTTAAAACTCAATAATCAATAAAGCAATTACTAGACATGTTTCCATAATCCAAATCTCCCCATAAAAGTTCATATATGCCTAAAATATACTGTACATATAATCAGAAACCCACATTAAAAAATCCCGCTTTTTATTCTTTAGAATCCACGGGACTCTTCTGTCCAATCAAAGATGGGATTCCTCAGTGCATCATGCTCAAAATTCATTCATTCAAGACCTTTAAATAACCAATAAATCTGAAAACGATTCTCTCCTTACATAGTGGAGAGAAGCAACCAATAAGTATTCGCTGTTTCATTCTGACCACGTGATTTGAACAGCCAATCATTATCGAACATGATTCATACATCACCATACCAGATCCCATTCATTCATGGACCTTTAAACAAAGGGCCAATCAGAAAGGGAATACCCAATAATGTAAGTTAAACACCACTAATCAAATTCTATCCACGATCAAGGTATTAAAAACCATTTCATTTTTTATTTTAAAGTAGATCAAACTCAATATTCATACCTTTAGGCTGTAATGTCCCTGAAGTGAACATGTTAAGCACTTTTGGCCCCTATTCAGATGTTTTTAGCCACAGTAAACGTGACCTCTTTATATACCATCGGTCCATCACCCGAAAAGAAAAAGGTATAGCAGCAGTGAACCACCAGTCAAATATGGACATATCAATGCTAACAACACAAAATACTTTTTAGTGGATTGTTTGGACTTTTGTCTAACATATTTTTGTTTTGATGATAATTTTTATTTACAGCTAACTGGGACGGAGATGGGGCAAAATTCGCCCCTTAGTTTCCTGAAAGTCGCAGATCAAGTGGTGCAATGGTAGACTGTACTGTGGCTGCAAGTCCAGGAGGGAGTTCCTTACCACATAATAATGGCTGAAATGTGAACACAGTCTTCCAATCAGCTCTAACACGGCATGGCAATGTTTCACTTTACACATATGATAAGTGGGAGAAGGCGTGGGAGTGATGCTCTGCCTTGATTCTGTTGGGGACGAAAGGATGTCCATGGATGAGGATGTGGAGGAAGCAGATAAGCACCTGGTCTAGGAACCAGACCAAGGTGTCAATAGAACCTGGCCTTGTTGCTGCTGTGCTGTCTTGTCACTACCGCGAAAAACTTTGGCCTAGTGGGTCATGGAAAACATACTGTACCTGCCTGTAACGGATGCTCCAGGTGCCCACTGTGGCATGCACCTTGCCACACAGTGACAATTGTCAGTGCAATATCCAAGATAGGCTATTTGCAATTCTTATGTTTTATATGTATTGTTATGCAATGTGATGTTATGCCATTTATTCCAGCCAGAGGAAGCTATAGTTGGCAGGAACAGGGTTAATCACCCTGTTCCTCCCCTCTTGGTAGGAGAGCTGTGGAGTTCCAGTCCAGCTAGTAAGAGGAGAAGAGAGTTTCTGTTGAGATAGTGGAGGTGTGAGGAAGCATGTGTCAGAGCTCCTACTCCTAGGAACCATATCTAATTCTCATAGTTATATATTTAACACGGTTGAAAAAAGTTCAACCAAGTGTAAGGGATCGCTCTCTCACAGGGGGTCAGCAACAGCGGACTACTCTCAGACAGCAGGGGGTTCAAAGTCCACAGGGTGCTTTATTTTGTCTCTTCAGCACTACAGATGATCACCCAGTTAATGTTACTGGGTGATATGAGGTTCCAGCACCACAAAACACAAATACAAAACAAACACCTGCCCGTCTGTGCTCTACCTAATACATAGGACTCCCTAACTCACCTCCAATACTCAGTTCACACATGGGGTAAGATTCGGCTTTACTCAGCCATACGGTCGAGCAGCCTCCTGGCTGTGACCACACCAATACCTTGGGGAATATAGTCCAAGAGTTCTCTCGGCTCTGAGCGTGCAATACCTCTTTCCTCAGGTGTCACTAGACCCCCCCAAACTCAGGCTTGTGGTCCCCCAACCCTCCTGGCTGGGACCACACAAAGTCTTTTTTAATTCCTCTCCCCCTGACTCATACACAGATGGTTTCTTTATTCCTCTTTAATTATCACAGACCGCCTCACCTGTGATCACCTCAGGTTAAAGGGAATATGTGCAGTGGAAGGGTGTGTGTCACGACCATGGTCATGGTCGTGACTCAGGGTCCGCATGCAGTTGCCTGCGGTTTGGTTTTATTGTAAACCACATGGTGAGGGCTGCTGGTATGTTGCCTCACGTGTGGTTGCCGCTGGCAACATGATTTGGTACTTGGCAGTATAGCAGCCTGAGCTGTTGCTAGGCAGCTTTCTGTCAAGTGCATGCGGTTACACCTGGTTGGGTGTGTGTGTATGTGTGCACTTTGTATGTCTGGTGTGCACGAGGTTTATGTAGGTGTGCACTGTGACACTTCCCTTCACTGTGGCTGCCCGTGGCAACGTTTGGTATTGTGTACATGTGGTGGCAGTGTCTCGGCCTTCTGGCTGACTCCCAGGACATGGTTGCCACGCATGTCGTTGCCTGCGGTAACAGCTGCAGTGTGATGTTTATTTGGACACTTCCCCTTTAAGTGGCTTTTTCCCTTGCCTGGTGTAGGAAGGGTTAACTCCCTTCTTAGTTTGTGAACACTGGGTGTGTGTGTGGGTGTGGCCACTTGGGGCTATTTAACTCCTGCTGGATGCCAGACTCTGAGGGGTACTTCAGCCATGGTTAGCTGAAGTCATCCTCCTGGCTAATACCATCTGTCAGTGAGGGCCACCCTTGTGGTCATAAGTTTATGTCACACATGATGTTATGAAGGTGTGTTTTTGGTATGCTTGTTTATTGCAGCTTATGGTCCTGGGTTCCTGTGTGATGTGTGGTGTGTGCTGTGTCCGTGTGTGTTCTTTGGACAGCAGCGCTTCTGCATGAGTTCCAGGCTTTGTGTCTGTGGCAGGTAGGTGCTATACTTGTTGCATT